>NC_056746.1:359021600-359026600 GCF_019279795.1 Protopterus annectens | reverse complement strand
GTACGACATGTGTCCTGAGACGGGGAGTGTGTGCAGTGTGTAGGGGTGTGTTCATACCCCAGCTGTGCTCACAGTAAGTATGAGTCATGAGTGTTGTAGAGGGGTGTCAGGTAGGGGAATCACGGGTATGCCATAATGGGCATAAGTGTGCAGGTGTTGGTTGGCAGAAATGTATTAAGCATGCCCCGTGGAAGTAATTAATATTCCTATGTGGGCATCGCAGACGCCTATACCTCCCACACCTGAAGAGCACATCTACTGGATAGTCTGTAAGCCGTTGGGGGAATACATAGGGACTAT
The DNA here is from genome assembly GCF_019279795.1 of Protopterus annectens. Lineage (NCBI taxonomy): Eukaryota > Metazoa > Chordata > Ceratodontiformes > Protopteridae > Protopterus > Protopterus annectens. The sequence goes on along the minus strand of NC_056746.1, from coordinate 359,026,300 downwards.
AACAGTGCCTTGTACCCAATTAGCATGGACATCCAGGATTACGAATCAGAATGTAACACAGTCCTAACTAAACACTTCCAGAACTAGTACGTTTAGGTGTACAGGTGGCGGAATACACGTAATGATTAATGAATACATGTATGAGTCATGTACAGCATGTACCTCGACAAATGTGAATGAATGCATATGCCCTGTGGCTGTCAGTATGTCAGGTTAATAGAACCAATCATCTAAATGTGTCCCTCAGGGTGTTATGCAGTGTCCCTGATACAAGTGTTCATTCTCCCCCATTCGTATGTGAGGTCTGCTAGTGATGGAAAGTGCATATTCCGCCGACCACCATAGGTAGATGATAGCATAATAGTGTGGGGTTACCACCTGTCCACCTTTGTGAGGGACACTCTACTCTGGGCAGTTGTGTCCTGCAAAATGAATGTTACAGCACATGGCCTGTGATATCGGGAAAAGAGTTCATATGTTGTGTGTAGTGGTGTCATAAAATGATATTGTTGTATCTGAAACAGGTACATGTTATAGGAAACAGTATTAGCAGCTATAATGCTACAAGAATAACCTTAACATATGCATACCAGTGAAGTAGTCAGTATACTACTGGCTGTGGGTATGTGCTGCCTTGCCAAATGTGACAGCTCTAAATATAGGTCCTATAGGGCTGCCACCTTTCCAAATGGCCAAAGTGGGAGCTGCTATGTAGAAATGTCAGAAGTACCAGGTCAGAACGTACCTACAGCCATGCATAGTACAGACATATACATAGTCGCACAAATCAAAGCCTAGTCTAGCTGCAGTCAAGTTGCTTATACTACTTCACATAACATAATCGAGGTGTCATGTATACAATAACCATTACATGCAACTATTACAGACATGTAGAATATAATATTGTCCTGTAATCGGGACATTAGCTATGGCTATAGTATTGTTGCATGACACATATGCCTAATGAGGGACTGTCCCATGCAAAGTGGGAAAGGTGTTACACCTAGAATGTGGACAATCTAAACGGTGGAAATCCTACAATAGGTATGCGGTAGCATGACTCGGCCGAGACATGCATTTCCCAAAACACATTTACATGTCAGCATTGCAGAGTATCGGTTTCCATGTATCAGCCAGAAGGGAGCAGATTGTATGAGGAAGACACATATCATATGATGATGTCAATGGACAGGCCGCCGAGTTTGTACAGTCGAACGCCTGCCGTCGCCTAATGTTTAGCCATACCCGATACTGTAATCATGTAGTCTGATGTAACAGGCATCACAAGGGATCACGCCCATCCAGAGTGAGTGACAAATGGAAGCACCAATGTCGGTGCACGTGCAACTGAGTGAGCGAGCAGGTGTATGCGTGTTTATCTACCAGTATGCGAGTATTGTACTGTTAAAGAAATGTGGAGTCTAAACAAGTATAAGGAGCTGTAACCAGAGGTCAGTAGTGCTTAACAATGCACAAACCGATGCACAACCGCTCCCACCGGCTGGAATGTGCCTTACCCACCCCATATCCAAAGGCATCGTTTTGGACGAAAACAAAGAACCGTCCTTTGCATGTGTTGGTAGCAATACCTTGCGCACACAGCTCATGTGAATTGCCAATACACCATGGCATATATACAGACAATCGACAGTACCACACACATACCATACAGCACAGTCATCCAACAGTATAGCAAGGTACTGGCAGATATGTCCAGACCACTGGTGTTTGTAGACCTGGCCATTCTGTGTTTCAGTGTGTGAGCATGCCCAGTATGACTGTTATGCATGTTGTCGACTGACATCACCATCATACCATCATGTGTTTGAGCATGCCCAGTATGATCAACTGGATCACATGTATCACATGTCCATATAGTCAGTACTGTGGTGCCAACCCCTGCGTTGTACACCGACAGGTAGCATGCTGTATCTGCAGGGTAGCTAATGGTCATGTGGCATTCACTGTTGCTACATTTCTGCACAGCGTGGGGGGACATTCAACTGCATCCACAGTCCTACACAGCACCGGGGGTGGCACACCTGACTCTCACATGTGTACGTTGGAAGGGGGGCACAGCTGACAGTTGTACACATGTGCAACTACTGTACTGATATGCCAGGTACTCCATTTCAGTGTGTGTACCTGCCTAAATTGCTGGTTGGAGGCATACCAGTGTATGTCAGATCCTACCTTGAATTACCAGCATAGTGGTTTCAGATGTCCTAGCCTTCACAACCTGCATCCAACTGCCTGGCCTACTGTAGTCTGTGTGTATGTTTGTGGGGGTTGGGGCCATCCATTGGGCATCTCCAGAGGCCATTGTATAGCATTTCCCTGTAGTGGTCTACACCTGTCCAACTGTATGAGACTTGTGTGGGCTGTATGGACAGACATGATGCTCAGCTCATAACCTGCAATGGGCTAGGACACCCTGTGTACTACTGGCTACTATTCTGACCCCGGTTTGTGCTACAGATGTCATGCTGCCACTATGGACGTGCACTGTCTGCTGCCCTAACAGTCGGCCACCAAATTCCCTTGTATGCTCACATCCATACCATAGCTACAGGTAAATACACATTCTAATACAACTGCCAATTGGTAGGTTGATTGACTTACCTTGGAGGTGTTCCAAAGTTGAGGATGGTGCTGGAGGGCTGCCTATGTTTGGATGCACACAGTGCACTTCCTGTACATGGCTGAGCACAGGTAGTGTCATGTTTGGCATCCCTTGTACTGTCTGTGTGAGTCAGAGAGGGTGAAATTCCCTGGGTACCTACTGTGTCAGTGCATATGCCATGTGTTGCCTCCTCGCCAAGAGCAGGTCATACTGTGCATGCCTCCTTTTGCCGACTGGGTCAAGCTCAGGTAGTTCCTCCTCCAGTTCACACTGTGCCTGTACAGGCCTTGGCATTGGTGGGGGGCTGTGTGGCCCTGCCCCATCCTGTTCCTGCTGCAACTGTTGCCGCAGGATCAGATTGTGTAGCATAGCACATACCATAACAATTTGTGTGCATGTAGCTGGTGAATACTGCAAGGCTCCATCGGATGTGTCCAGACACCAGAACTGTGACCTCAGCATCCCAAACACATGCTCAGTTATATGTCTTGCCTGTGCGTGTGCCTCAGACTGGTGTAGTTGTTCAGGTGTGTGTGCATTGTTGATGGGTGTCATCAGCCATGACTCCAGTGGTTACCCAGCATTCCCCACTATGTGACTGTAGGGATGTCCATATTGCCAAAGGTGGGGTACAGCTGCATCAGATGCCATATATCAGAATCATCATAGCTTCCAGGGCAGACAGCACACACATTCAGTTTAATGCCCTGTCCATCGCATATGGCCTAGCTGTTGGACGGTATGCCCCTACAGTGACTGTAGACCCTACCCCGCTCACCTGGTGGTGCTTTGATTTGTACGTGCGTGCAGGCTATAGCACCCAGTACCCCAGGGTAGTCTGCCATTTGGTGGGAGAGACTCATATTGCTGGCCAACAAAGCATGTGTGTTGAGGATATGTACGTGTTCACTGGCACGTGGTGACATGGCATCTGTGAACTGGTGCAATACTCTAGATGCAGATGCCTGTGAGATCCACATGATATCCCCAGTTGTGCATTGGGCGGTACCTGTGGCTAGTATACCTAGGCCAACACATACCTTGGTATCCACTGGGATGTGTTTCCCTCAGCCTGTTTGATGTGTTAGGTGTGGCCGGTGCAGTTCACCAAGCTGCTGTAGGAGGTCTCTGTCCACCCCATAGCGCTCCATTATCTCCAGCCCATGTAGCCCCTGGTAGTTTACCCTGGGTCTGTAAAGTGTTCTGTCACCTCACTAAGGGTTGTTCGGCAGCATTCACATCCTCACCACCCTCAGCCTCTTGCACATGTTGATCCATGTTGCCTGCTGCAGCCCTTCTTATTTGGTTGGATTGTGTCGAGAAATGTCCCCGCATGCATACACCGGTGGTGTAGAGTGCGGGAGAAACCTGTGTGTATGGTGCTTGGTCACTTTACCATAGTGTTCATGGGTGGGCTGGCCATGTAATCTGCTGATTGTGCTAATTATCACCTGTCTGTGCTGCCTGTTCACCTTCACTACTCTACTACTGCTGTTGTTCCTCCCAATTTCACCAGGCAGGTATAGACACACCCCTAGCTTAGGCATGCTAAGGCAGGAGGAATCCCGAGGCGCAGGGCTCCAATGTACATACAGTATGCCTAAAACCCCTCCCATGCCTTCACCTATATTCCAGTCCTGCACCCGGCTATCTACACACATACACTCTTGGGATCTGCATCACACCCTGGGGATAAATGGGATTCACTATTATCAACCTCATTTGAATAGTATTGTCTTCTAATGCATAGTCATATGACCCATACTGATCCTCCAAATGAATAACTACTGCTTACTGTCACTCAGATCCGCACACAACTGGCTAAAGGTGACTTACTATCACCGTATTCGATATCCCTTGTTCTTCCCATCAACAAAATTATCGGTCTCTACATGACTAGAACCCAGGACCCTGTGCACCACAGACGATGTGCTTTGTCACTAAGCCATGGCAGCTATACATAGATTGAAGGTGATCACGTAAAGATCATCCAGCACAGACATTCAATAGTGCTAGTGTACACACACACACACACACACACATATATATATATATATATATATATATATATATATAT
>NC_056746.1:358922573-359021100 GCF_019279795.1 Protopterus annectens | reverse complement strand
ATGAAATAACAGAGGACAGTGTTCCCTCATCACAAAATGTGTGTCATGCAGAATAAAAGAGGACAGTGTTCCCTTCTACTCACCACTCACTAGAACTATAAAAGAGTACAATGCCACTGTTGCTGTGTACTTCACAAGACAACTACAACAACTGGAAAGCCAGCAGCAATACCTCACAAAGAGCATTAGTGTTCTGAAATACATGCCATACATAGACCATCACAAAATGCTCCATCCGTACTCCCTTGCATATCGCCAACTCAGAGGTGTTCACTGCCTAACATACAAAGCTATGTCAAACATAGAGCTGCTGGATATGATCCACATAAAACACTCACAATCACTCTGACCTTTGGACCCAAAACCATGAGTTAAATACAAAAGGAAGGGGTGTAGCCATTTACCTTATGGATATCCACACCTTCAGGTTACTGGCACAGCATGAGTCCTTGGAGACCATGCAAGTGCAACTAAGATTGGGCAAAGCTGCCCATCAGATTGTAGCCTGCTACAGATCATGTACCTTGTCTCAGGAACCTCACTCAGTATTCCAGAGAACAATGGCAAATATAAAGGTCCTATCAAATACCATTATATGAGGAGATTACAACTACCCAAACATTGAGTGTGTGACTTACTTGTATACAACATCCTTTGCCCAATGTGTCCTACAGTTAAGAAATTCTAACACACTGGAACAGCTGGTCAGCACGCCCACTACAGTTGACAACATACTGGACATGATCATCACCAACATGGGGTACCAGTGTTCCACAAGAGAGATAAACCCCTCTCTGGGAATATCTGATCAGGAAGTAATCACAATGGACATCCACATCCTGCATTCACACCCAGTCAATGAAACCACTGTGAAGACATTTGCAAAAGCAAACTGCACACCTCCCAAGACCAAAGTGGAATGTTCCAAACACCTCTTGCTACAGGATAATGGTATGCAATCTGCAGAAACATTCACAAGTGCATCCTATGAGCATCTGCAGGGATGCATGGAATGAGACATCACAAATAAAACCAAGATGCACTCCTCCAAAAATAGGACTGTATGTTGTCCATAAATAAGCTAGACAAGAGAAGGAGGAAACTAACACATGATAGATCCAACTTCTCTAAAGGAAAGGCATCACTGATCATTATCAGGAAGAAACAATGACCGCTCATAAAATAATCCTAGAATGGTTTTGAAAGACAAATAGCCAAGGAATGTAAGAATAACAACCACAAAGCATTCGGTCGCTATACCAAACATGTAGGTGTCAACTTCCAAATATGCTGTCAGCTACTGAAAAAAGGAATGAAATACATCAAACCAATATTCATTGCCCACATCCAGGGGGACAAGTTCAGTGTAAACTCCCCCACATCACCCCCAAAAGGGCCTGTGTCCATCACAGAAGGATGCAGAGACCCAGACATCATGGACATGCAGGTAAAGACAGCCCTCACCAAAGCTAAGAATATAGCATCAATGTGACTGTATGTTGTCCCATGCTGTGTCTTACACTGGGCACATAAGGAACTACACACTCACTTACATTCACTGTCTAGACTCAACCGTGCCACAGGCTATGTACCCAAAGAATGGCATACACTAACAGTCATCCAGCTCCACAAAGGGTGTGCCAAAACAGAACCTGGAAACCATGGCCCAATATGTCTACTCAGCCGGGTATACAGAGCTATTGAGCCAATTGTAATGGAACCCAGACACTGAGACATTGGAGATCTCCAGACACTGGACTCTACACAACTTTGCCTTGTCAAAGGCACAGCCTGGCTCCCCAACCTAGTTGAGTTATTTAAAACAGTTACCATGAACATAGATGGAGGTGAAAGTAGTCCACACAGCCCACCTGGACCTCACTAAGGGCTTACTAGACCATTCCCCACTCTGTCATCATGGACAAGTGTACCAGCTTGAACATTAACAGCTATGTCACAGGATGGGTGGCCAACTGGCTCACAGATCAAACATGCATGTTCATAGTTGTGGGTGCCATGTCCAACTCCAAACCACTCACAAATGGCATCACACAGGTCTTGGTCCTGGGACCCCACTTGTTCAGTAGATACTGCTCAGAGGTATAGGGAAGCACTGCAGGTGTACGACTGAACAGGTTTGCAGATGAATGGTAACTGTGGTCCATAACTGACTGTACAGCTGACACAGATATCCTCCAAATGTGTCTTACAGAGACAGATACCTGGTGTCAAAACAATGCCCTCAAGCTGAATGGCAAAGAATGCATAGTCATCCCCTCTGGGTGAAACAAAGTGCACACAAATTACCACATAGGTGGTAATCCAACATGTACAGAGAAAGTCATTATGGCCCCGGGGACACAGGTAAATAGTAAACTCACCTTTGATGATCACATGCCCAAAGTGTTTAGACATTCCTTCAATGTAGCCCATCTAATGTCATCTAATGTAACCCACTTCATAAAGTCTGATGGTGTCACCATCCTACAAATATATCTATGGAAAGGATAATTACCAGTAATGTGTATAGTGCGTTGTGTTAATGCATACTCCTGTAGTATCATGAAGTAGTTAGGTAGGGATTTGAATCTTGCACTGGACAACTGTGTGCATGTGTTTGTGTGTGGTCTCCTTGAGAAGAAGCAACCTTTTAGGAGACTAGTGAAACACCTCAAAAGTGGTAAACTAACCTTTGTCAAGTCTGATGATGTCACCATCCTACAAATATACCTGTGGAAAACAGAACTCACACTAATGTGTATAGTGTGTCGTGTTAATGCGTACTCCTCTAGTATCATGAAGTAGTTAGATAGGGGTTTGAATTCTGCCCTTGACAACTGTGTGTATGTGTTTGTGTGTGGTATCCTTGGGAAAGAGCAACCTTTTAGGAGACTAGTGAAACACCTTGAAAGTGGTAAACTAACCTTTGTCAAGTCTGATGATGTCACCATCCTACAAATATACATGTGGAAAAGAGAACTCCCAGTAATATGTATAGCGCGTCGTGTTAATGTGTACTCCTCTAGTATCATGAAGTAGTTATGTAGGGGTTTGAATTGTGCACTTGGTGAGTGTGTGTGCTGTATGTGTGTGACACTGTTGGTTAATGTGTTGTGGGTCGTGCTTTTACTACTGTATGACATATCAGTATGCATTACACATGTGAGCTGGCTGTGTGGCAAATACATATACGTACATGTTACCTCAATGATTGCATGTGTGGGAACCCTGCTTTCTCCAAGAACACAGCTGTCATCTTTGCCAGACTGTGCTGCTGCTTCCCAGACCTTAGGTCACATCTGAATGCTTGTGACAAGGCCAGCCACTGCAGTGATCTCTGGCTTAGGTCATCTGTATCACACAAAGTCATTACAGTTCCTATTGTAATGTGTGTGTGATGGTCTATGGCCGGGGTATATGCCAGACCTGTTCAAACGCAGTAAATTCTGTCAATGATGACTATTTATAACAGGTGTTGAACAACCTTTGTGGATATGCATGCAGACCCCTTATTGCTTATGTGATCCACCGAGGGATCTCAAAATACCTTTGGAAATGTGATTAACAAAGGACAGATGACGTAACACTTGGTTGCATGTACACATCGGTACCTGTTCATCGTGTTGTTGGCTATTACCTATGTGGTACTGTGGGGATAATGTGTTCCATAACGGTGGATGACTATGCTTAGTTTGGCTTATAGCTTTCCAGCATGGGTTTGACAACAGGCATCTGTCTGTATGATACCCTTGTGCAGGATGTGTGTATCATCTGGAGAATGCATTATAGGCTACAGTATGCATTACTAAATGTGGACAGACATATCCCTGCTGTGATAAGAGAGCTATATGCCAAACATGAGTGGTGTCAGTAATGGGTGTAGGTGAATACCAGTGATTACTGGCAAAGTATAGTACCTGAAGGATCCAAATGTTGCTGTGTGTCCTACATCTGTGTGTCGGTTGTCAAGACATCATCTAACGATTGGTTATGGTCAGGCTGTGGAAGTGATGTATACTACTAGAATGCAAAACAATGACAGATAGTAACAGTATCACCCACAGCATAGTGTCAAACCATGTCATACACACATGTGTAGTCAGGTTCCGGAATGTGTATAGTACAATGCATACTGGCCACCAATAGAAACTATGGAGAGTTACTGTGTAATACAGAGCATGTCACCCTGACCATATGTCCACTATGTACGTACATGCAGACAGTGCACCTCCACCATCTTCACAACTGCACACCTGCAAATCTGTGCTACACACATCCCACACATACTGTCCACTCTCTAACACATGCTGCCAATACTGCACACATCAGCCAAGTGTCACGTGGCCGGACAATACACAATTGGAACCAACACTGGTGTAAACAACACTACAATGACAATCATAGCATGAATGCATCATGCCTGCTCAGCTACACCTTCAAGCATATCATTACACTGTACTGCTGATAACATGCTAACATTGCTATACTGCTATAAAGACACCCTGTGCATCAGCACCATGGTAGCCTGTTCCTGCATCGATGTTACAGATGACAGGAGGTGGCACAGGTTTCATCATATGCACAGGGTGTGTTGTTGGTTTGCCAGAGGCCTACAGTGAGATATCCAATTGACATGTATGTGTGTGTGTGTGTGTGTGTGTGTGTGTGTGTGTGTGTGTGTGTGTGTGTGTGTGTGAGGGGCAAGAATACTGGAATGGGCCAATGTTGATGTAATGTGTGTGGGTATGTGTTAGCCCTTGGTGTCTGGAGTATGTGTGTGTGTCTGCATGCACACAGTTCCACCATGTGGCTGCCATATATGGGTATTTGTGGGACAGCCACAGACTGTACCTGCGAGGCTTCACAGATCACTGTCTCTGGCCACTGATACGGTACCTGTGCCTGGCAGGGGTGCTACTGACACTATCAGGTACTAAGCCAGACTGGGTACTATCCCCAGAGGTCGATGGATGTACACTGGACACAGGTCCCTGCTGGGACTGTCCAGAGCCATGTGCACGTGGTCTTCTATGATGTTCAATGGACAGCCCACCCCACAACAATGCTGGGGCTGGTACTGGCACTACAGGAGCGGCTGTGGCTTGAGGGATGTCCGCAGTGACTGCCAGCTGCTGCTGTTGCTGGCATATGTCCATGTCAATGACTCAACCATCTCGCACTGTCCTGACACATGGACATGACATTGCAGAGGATATCTAATGTCTCTCCCCAACGTCTATCGGTGACCTCGGTGTAATGACGGATGGTATCTGCTAGGTCATGGATACTGTCAATGCTGGTGGTATTATGTGCCCTCTGTGCCCTTAGTCCCTGTCTAGTGTACCATTCCATATGTGCCTGTGCCTCCATGACAGCCTGGAACATGCGTGACGTTGTCAGACCTGTGGCACATCTGCCAGTGGCATGATGAGCAGCACTGGTCCTACGAGAACCCCTGGATATCTGCCTGTGTGGTACCCTTCCAGACATCTGGGTATGGCTGCTGTGTTGGGATGCATGTACTGTATGCATGGATGGGGTCGACAGCTGTGTACTGTCGATTGGTGGGCCAATGACAGACCCTAGCAAACATGCATGTGCCTCAATGCACCTATCATCAGTATCACTGTTTTGCTCAGTGACATCAGTTTCCCTGCTGCAGTGAACCAGCCCAAGGTCAGCACCTGTGAGAGGAAGACAGGAAACACACTTTACGACCTGTACATGATGTCGGCACACATGCACACATGAGCACATGAACACATGCACACATGCACACATGAACACATGCACCCATGCACACATGAACACATGCACACATGCACACATAAACACATGCACACATGAAGACATGAACACATGCACACATGAACACATGCACACATGAACACATGAACACATGCACACATGCACACATAAACACATGCACACATGCACACAGGAACACATGAACACATGGACATATGCACTCATCACTAAAACACACACACACACACACACACACACACACACACACACACACACACACACTAGCAATCCAGAACATACTCAATAGTGGGTGATGGTGGGGTACAGTATCACAAGGCAAATGGTTATATCACACGTGTCAGCATGCAGGACGTGTGTTTCCCAACAGCATGCAGTGGCGGGTGTTGTCAGCCCTTGCCAATAACACTATACATGTCTTTGATGCATGTGTGATGTTGTTCAATGATTGGCCTCAATCTGGAATGCACTGTGTACATGGACATGACAGTGCTGTGCAAGTATTATAAGCTCTGCAATGTTCCGTGCACCATCTCTCACAGGTATACATACCATGGCTGGATGTGTATCTGTGTGTCGCATAGATATCCATATGTGATTAGAGTGTCTGTGTCTTCAGCAGATAATAGTGGACACAGGATTAGCACATGCATGCTATGTATACACACAGGATGAGTGGTGCATGTTTACCTGTTGGAATACCATTGCTCAACATGGCCATTGTACAGTGGTTATGGTGAGTGTAGGACATATTGTGGTCATGCCGTGCCAGACATGACATGGCATGCTACAACACAACTGCAACATTAAACATCACACAGACACAGTGTGTGTCATGTGACCTATACACTCAATAGCATTACTAGACATATATGTGTCACTTTGCACAAATGGTGATTGCTATGCATATTGTGTATAGGTGACTATGTTTGCACACACAACACTGAGGTGCATAGCAGGTAATGCTATGTGTAGTACTGTGGTCACTGTAACTGGATGGAGTGTACTACCATGAGCCATCATCATGCAGCATCATGTGGTCACTCAAGGCTACTAATGTGTGCCAGACAGGCACATACCATGCTGTACCGGAACTGCACTACCATGGCTACATTCACCATTTCACAGCCAGTTGTTACATGGGTTTGTAAGGTGCACAATAGGGGACATTGCCTACCATGAATGTGTAATGTGTCGAAGAAAGTCGCACAGCCACATGTGAGGCATCTACCCCTCATGTATGTAATGTATGCTGTGTGGATGAAGTGTGGGATACTGTAGTGTGATGTTACAGCGGGCGTCTGAATACACCATGTGTAGCATGTTAACATGTACTGCATATGACAGTGTTGTGTATGTTGTGTGCATGTGTATCGACTCTGCCTATCAAATGTCCACATCAGTGTTGCCACAATTCTGTGGAATGCTCTGTGTATTGTATGTGTTTTAGGCAGCTACCCATGTTACTGGGATGTGCATAGTCTCACAGCAAACATGCACAGCATGCATTATGCATATGTGTGTTATGTGTACATGGCCTACACCTCACCTATGACATGCACATTTAATTAGCAGTATTAAAGGTAGAACACACTCACCAGCATGAGTCGGCTGCCTTGCTGTCACACCAGAGGGACCTACAAGGATATGAGACACTTTGTCAGTGCCAACAACTGTGGCATTGCTACTGTGTGTTTGCAATCGTACAGTGGTACAATGGTTGACAGTCACAGGCCCACATATTGCATTCCTAATTGTTACCATTGCACAACACTAGGCACCACATCGTCTAACTACACACTAGACATCACACATAAGCATGCTCTAACAATTGAGGTAACAGTAGTCTACAGCTATGCCATGTTACCTGCATGCTCCATGTCAGCTTGCTGGGTGACTCCGGCCTCCATGATCACACACAGTTGTTGGGGTTGTTGTTGACCAGGAGCCACCTGGCTCAGGAGAAGCTCCTCCACTCTGGTGATGGTTACCCCCCCACCAGTGGCAAGCTGCTGACTGCGGATATCAGACACATGCTGCTGGATATGTCTAATTAAATCACTGCAGTGATGGTGTACCTGCTCATATGTCCGGTTATGCATGCCTATGTCATTTACCCAGTGGACAAGCTCTTGCCACAGCACAGTCCGCACATGCTGGTCCTGGCTGGTTCTAGAGAACAGCAGGGCATACTGCTGCACCAGGCTGGATGTTATGATCTCTTCCTCCACTGTGCTATAGGCGGGAATATGATGGTGGGACATAGCCCTGGAAGACAATGAAACAATATGTGTGAGCAAGTCATGAGGCACATATATATTTCTAATGTACAGATATCAATTAACTGCCATATATAGCAACCTATTGGCTGTCAGAAGATATACACTTTCAACACCACATGTCAGTACTCAACCCACAACTGCCTGACAGTGCCAGGCACACTCTATATATCAAACCACGTTTTGCACAGCAACGAACTTACAACAGTATGCCATACTACACACCAGTACATGGCACACTGTATGCGACACAATGCACAACATGGACACAGGAGGTATATATCATGCTAATGCACCATGACAAGTGTAATCCATTGCAATGATTGTAAAGTCCAGTGACAGTATCACCTGTATAACACACTAGTCGTTGATGGCAGACCCCTGCCTAACATATGTGCACATTCATGAATATAGGTGGCATACTGCTGTACTACACTATACATGTTGCTAGATACGCACCTACATCCTGTAACACACATATGACCAAGGCCATGGTACAGGCATACACACACACACATCACACATACATACCAGACACATAGGTATGGCAACACAGGTGACCTTTACCTGTGTACCTTACAGTACTGTATGTCAGTAGTTACAAGACCGTATGCCTGATGTATGTAATCTGTGAGGACTACAGGGAACACATGGAACAGTGGTTCCAATCAATGTGGACATACACCATACTGTGCTGTTTAGGCATACAGCCTCAGGTAGTACTACAGTTCATACAGGGGTTGGATTCACCAGCAGTAACACTCAATAAGCATGCATGTACTACTTTGGTCTACAATGGGCACCCCAGTCGACAACAAGGGACTATGTCAGAATGTATGGCATACTGCTTTTTCAGCCTAGCAATTGTATACACATTTTTTGCAGGGATCACAGCTAGGACACATAATACCATGACAGAAACAGTTTCCCACTAAGCTATCACACATAAACCAAACTCTGACACATTCACCAACACATTCAACATCACACGCAGTCAAACTCACATAGCAATTCTTGAAAGAAGTACATGTGGGTGTGTATCACTTCATACGTAGGTATGAGGCTATTGGCCCTAGGGCCTATAGAAGCCTAGCCATACGCTACTCTTGCCTTTGACACACAGGTCATTGCATTTCACGTGGCCCTGTCAAGCAGAGACACAGAGGTGAATGCCTGGGTGTATTCACTATCTCCCATACAATCTTCATGATTATTTATGATGGCTGCTAATTAGGAGCTTTGTTTGCTATGGATAGTTGGTTTGTTCCAGGGCATGGGATGTCTCTGAGATGGGAATATATCCCTCCAGCATGTGCTGTTTATTGTGGTCAGAAGGTTCGGGTCCCTAGAGCGTGTAGCACATAGAGATTGTGATCTGTTTATGTGCAGCATGTCCAACAGCTCTGGTTTTTACATAGCTTAGTATGTTAGGCAGAGGTCACCTCTGGGTAGGCGGTATGCGACACAGTGTAGTTGTGGGTTTGTGAGATGATTTGCATAGGGCATCTGTTTGAGGCTGGTATTACTCTTTGTGAGGTATGTCTTTGTCGTTTCCAGTTGCTCTGGATGTCTTGTGAGGTACATACCACATGTGGCATTATACTCTATAATGGGCTTTATGTGTGATGAGTAGAGGGGAAAACTGACCTATATTTCCCTGGATGACACACCTTTTGTGATGAGGTGTGGCAGGTAGACAGATTACATGACTAGTGTGTCACTGTGATTATCGAAGGGGAGACTACAGTCCACCTGTGTCCCATGGTCTCTTATCACACTTTCGGTGTTAGGTAGACTACCACCTATGTGGTAGTTCATGGGTACGGAGTTTTTTCCAGAAGGGATGCCAATGCAGTTTTAACATTGAACTTGAGTCCATGGCTTTGTCACCAGCCATCTGTCGCAGTAAATATGAGCCTGTCTCTCTCTCTCTCTCTCTCTCTCTATATATATATATATATATATATATATATATATATATATATATATATATATATATGAAGAATAAACCTTTAGTCCCAGTTCACACGTCCTTCACTGTATAAATGTTTGTATAAAGTCAATGAACAAACAAAAAGAATGAGTCTGTTATAAGCCAAGCAAAAATAGTTACCTCCGCTTTCGTTAGATTTCGTTGCGTGGTAAAAAGCAAACAAATGTCCACCTTCTAGTTAAGAATTAAACGTTGTAGTTAAGCCACCAGGACAAGATGCAAAGTTGCAAAGAATATGTTCCGTAACATAAATCACACAATTGCGGAACCATCAATCAGTAAAACTGCTGCTGGATTCAGGTTGTTGTTATATTCCCATAGATATACTTCAATACGAGATGTCATACACAAAATCCAATATTATATTTAGCAGAGCCGTAGTCAAAGTTCTTACGATAAAAACTTTTAATGGAGTTCTTTTAAAAATGAGCGCTTTCGTGGGAAAATCAACCCCGCTTCATCAGACAAACAGGAAAAGACAAATTCCACTTCTATTTAAATATAGGAAGAGGAAATGACATCAGAACACAAATAATTAAAATCGTCACTTATTATATAATTAAAATAAAATAAAATGAATCTAAAGGCTATTCATGCACGTGGACATTCAAGTACATATGTCTAATGCTAACCATTCAACGCATAATAGTTCATGCAAGTTATAAAACATATATAAAAATATCTAATGATCTGAAATATTTTTTGAAATATTTTTAAAATATATATATATATATATATATATATATATATATATATATCAATGTTAATATCAACAATTATAAAACTGTGTATTAAATATATAAACATTGTATAGAATGAATGATGGTGTATAATATATAAATAAATAATGAATGATGTTAAATAGTTATTAATGCAGTATATCTGAGTGTGTGCGTGTATATAATATGTAATGTCTGAAATGTAATATAATGTATTGTAATATAAAATAATATATAATGTAATAATGATAATAAGATGTATATGTAATAAATAATAGATTAAATAGATTAAAAAAAATAGATTATCTGGATGTGACATTGTATAAGAAAAATCAAGAAAGTCACACTAGGGTTCATCGCAAAGACTGCTACAAACCCACATTTCTGCACAGACAAAGTATGCACAACCCACGTGTATTTACTAATATTATCAAAGGTCAGGCAATGAGGGTTTCTCAACTTTCAACAGCAGATACACACTATGAGCAGGATATGTGTACACTCAAAGACGGCCTATTAAACAGAGGCTATTCTCATGGTGAAATAGTAAGAACATATAATAATATGAGTCATCTCAGAAAAACTACTGCCCAACCCTATTTTTCTAACTCCATTGACTTGACAACTCAGAAAGGTGGAAATGCAAATATGATGGGTCAAATGTGCATTACCCTTCCTTACAGTAATAATTTAAATATGGTACAAAATGCCATTAAGGAAAATTGGAACATTCTTACAGCAGATGAAAAAATAGGGAATATTGTAGGCACCACTCCGAGATTTCTATTTAAGAACATGAAAACTATAAAACAACATCTAAGTGGAAATATGTACAATTCCATCTTGTACACGCAACATGAATACACACAGAAATGTGGAACCTGCTCTCAATGTATGTATATTGATGAATTCCATTACTTTAGACACCCTGATATGGGTCATTTATGGACAATCAAATGTGACAGTACTTGCACTACCAGAAATGTGGTATGTCGCTCACTGTGTTTGCTGCTTTGTGTTCTACGTTGGAAAGACTAACAGATCCCTCAGAGAGCGAATACGAGATCACATATATTGTCTAAATAGAAAACAAGATTATAGTGCCCTGGTCAAACACACATTAACTGAGGGACCTGAACATAATTTTCTTTATCAGGTGTTACACATTCAAAAAGAAAACATCAGACTTGGTGATTTGAGGAACCAGACAGAACTTATGGAATTGGAATGGATTTGTAGACTATCAGCGCATAGAGGTCGAGGTTTAAATGAAAGTGTTTCTATTAAACCGTACCTCAAAAATAGGAGTCTACGCTAACTATACTATTATTATTATTATTATTATTATCGTCATACTTATACATATATTTTTACATAATTACATGTTTACGTTTTTTCTGCTAAGGTAATGTTTTAATTGTTTATTTATCAATTCACTTATATACCTTACATACATACTACATTGTAACATTCTTTGTCGTTGTACACATTTCCCATATAGCATACATTATATGGCATATTTCAATTATTATAATTATTATTATTATCAATTATTATCAATTATTAATTTTTATTATTTCATCTCTATATACATTTACATGCACCATCTATTCACATATATTCATTGTCATTCATTGTTACACATACAATTGTTACATCATATATTTATACATTTACACATATTTATTATCATTATACACTATATATTACGTTACATCATTCTGAAAAGGCATAGTTCTAATTATCCATTCATCAATTTATTCATTTATTGATTCATTTATTAACTTATTTATCTATATAACTTGCACATATATTATATGTTATGTTCATTATTATTATCATCATCATCATTGTTGCACATATTCATCGTGCATTGCGTATTACAAGGCATTTTTATCAATTATTTATT
The DNA here is from genome assembly GCF_019279795.1 of Protopterus annectens. Lineage (NCBI taxonomy): Eukaryota > Metazoa > Chordata > Ceratodontiformes > Protopteridae > Protopterus > Protopterus annectens. The sequence goes on along the minus strand of NC_056746.1, from coordinate 359,008,434 downwards.
ACCTACACATATATACATCCATATACATACATTCATTGGTAATTATTTATTACATATACATCTTATTATCATTATTACATTTTATATTATTTTATATTACAATACATTATATTACATTTCAGACATTACATATTATATACACGCACACAATCAGATACACTGCATTAATAACTATTTAACATCATTCATTATTTATTTATATATTACATATCATCATTCACTCCATGCAATGTTTATGTATTTAATATACAGTCTTATAATTGTTGATATTAACATTGATATATATATATATATATATATATATATATATATATATATATATATATATATTTTAAAAATATTTCAAAAAATATTTCAGACAATTAGATACCTTTATATATTTTATAACTTGCATGAACTATTATGCGTTGAATGGTTAGCGTTAGACATATGTACTTGAATGCGCGCATGCATGAATAGCCTTTAGATTCATTTTACTTTATTTTAATTATATAAAAAGTGACGATTTTAATTATTTTTGTCCTGATGTCATTTCCTCTTCCTATATTTAAATAGAAGTGGAATTTGTCTTTTCCTGTTTGTCTGATGAAGCGGGGTTGATTTTCCCGCGAAAGCGCTCATTTTTAAACTCCATTAAAAGTTTTTATCGCAAGAATTTTGACTATGGCTCTACTAAATATAATATTGGATTTTGTGTATGACATCTCGTATTGAAGTATATCTATGGGAATATAACAACAACCTGAATCCAGCAGCAGTTTTACTGATTGATGGTTCTGCAATTGTGTGATTTATGTTACGGAACATATTCCTTGCAACTTTGCATCTTGTCCTGGTGGCTTAACTACAACGTTTAATTCTTAACTAGAAGGTGGACATTTGTTTGCTTTTTACCACACAACGAAATCTAACGAAAGCGGAGGTAACTATTTTTGCTTGGCTTATAACAGACTCATTCTTTTTGTTTGTTCATTGACTTTATACAAACATTTATACAGTGAAGGGCGTGTGAACTGGGACTAAGGGTTTATTCTTCATTTATCCTTCGTATGTGGTTTTGGCTTTTGGATTCCATTCATATATATGTATATATATATATATATATATATATATATATATATATATATATATACACACACACACACACACACACACACACACACACACACACACACACACACACACATAAATATAAACATGCATTGGTGTACATATTGATATCCACATAGGCACATATATGGTCCACCTTTCATGGTGGGAATATTAATTATGCGAAGGTTGCGAGGTATACTGTTATGTACTTATATTGCACAGTGTTGTGCGGAATGCATTGGAGGTGTTCTTAGCACATGTAGCTTTAGCAGGCCTCACTGGCTGCAACACTGCAAACCTGACAATTCATACCCACAGCGTTTAACCACCCCATGTCATATACCAGCACTGTATGCTGTCTTGTTTGCCACACACTACAACCTACATTGGAGTATGCACATAACTACCTTCAACAACATATATATGTCCACCCTTCACAAACAGTTGCAGTATGTCCCTTGCTCTATGCACATGTACAGATACTAATATATCTGACACAGACAGATCTCTCCATATGTGTGTGCCATACACACACAAGGTCCACACTGTTGTGAGTTCATGAACCTCACAGCTGACCTGCTGGGCCTTGCTGCAACATGAGCAGGTGTCACATGTGAGCACACAGTAATATTAGAGGGTGTATATATAGCTGTAAATGCTTAATTACCATACTAGCCTGGTACAGCTGTTGCCAATGCTAAGCTACACATTGATATGACTATCATGCATTTGTTACTCTGTCACATCCATGGTTATATAGCTGTATGCGCTACTCCCCCAAACAGACATTGTCCACACTACTGTACAGAACAACAGATAACATGGTTCAGATGTTTGACATTTAACGCTGAGCTACATATAGGTTCATAGGTTCATACTAGGCTATCTGCCCTAGGGCATTTATAAGCCTAGCCAGAGTGTGTATGGCTTTCGCCACCCATTTTAAATTAATTTTGCTATGCCCTTTTTCAAGGTTAGTATACTGTGCCTCTGTCTAGCATTGACACAGAAGTGATACCTGGGGTAAACCTACGATCTCCCATCCACTCATCAAGATTCCTCTTGAAGAGAGTCAATGAGGTTCATAGGTTCATAGGTTCATAGGTTCATACTAGGCTATCTGCCCAAGGGCATTTATAAGCCTAGCCCAGTGGCACCGCCCTTATGACTCTGCCTAACCTGGACTGGGATTTTATTCCAGAGTGAAGGGAGCCTCTAGGTTATGAATCTGTCCCTCCAGCATGTCCTATTTATTTCAGTGCTGAGGTTCAAGTCCCTCGAGTGCATAGCTCGATGGGAACTGGATTTTTTGAGGTGCAGCCTGTCCATTAATTCTGGGTTGGACATGGCTTTATACATCAGGCACAGATCGCCTCTGAGCAGGTGGTATGCCACTGAGTAGAGCTGGAGTTTCTTTAACCGGGCAGCATATGGCATCTGTTTGAGCCCCTCGATCCTCTTGGTGAGGTACTTTGGGGGTCTTTCCAGTTGCTGCAGGTGTCTGGTAAGGTACATCCCAAAAGGGGCATTGTACTCAGTTATGGGCCTGATGAGGGATGAGTAAAGAGGCACGATGACCTCCCCTGATCTAGATTTGAATCCCTTCATGATTAGGTGGGCTATATAAAATGTTTTTCTAACCACTTTGACCACGTGGTTGTCAAATGAGAGATTGCTATCAATTTGGGTCCCCAGGTCCCTAATTACTTCTTCTGTACTTAATGGATTACCACCTATGTGGTAATTTGTGGACACCTTGTTTTTGCCAAAGGGGATGACTATACACTTTTTGGCATTTAGCTTGAGGCCATGGCTCTGGCACCAGTTGTCTGTTTCTATGAGGCCCTTTTGGAGGATGCTTGCGTCGGCTGGAGAGTCTATTATGGCGCCCAGTTTGTAGTCATCTGCGAACTTGGTCAGCCACAGTCCTTCCATGTTGGCCTGTACCTCCAAGAAATATAAACCGAACAAGAGAGGTCCCAGGACTGAGCCTTGTGGGACGCCACTTGTAACTGGTTTGGAGTCTGACATGGCTCCAGCTATTCTAACCATCTGGGTTCTGTCCTTGAGCCAGTTTGCAACCCATCTAGTGACATAGGGGTTTATATTTAAGCTGGTGAGCTTATCTATAATGCCCGAGTGGGGTATTGTATCAAAGGCTTTTGTGAGGTCCAGGTAGGCTGTGTGGACCACCTTCCCCTTGTCAATGGCCTTGGTGACTGTTTCAAAGAAATTGACCAGGTTTAAGAGGCAGGATCTGCCCTTAACAAAGCCGAACTGGGTAGGATCCAGTGTCTGTAGGTCCCCAATATCATTATTTATAAGGTCCATGATGATCCTTTCCATAGCTTTGCAGACCAAGCTAGTGAGACTTATGGGGCGATAGCTTCCAGGATCCGTTGAGGCACCACCTTTGTGGAGAGGGACCACTGTTGCTGTATGCCACTCTTTGGGTACATATCCTGTAGTAAGGCTGAGATTGAACAGTAGTTTTAGGTTTGGGTTTAGCTCTTCTTGGAGTTCATGTAGGACGCAGCCCGGGACACTGTCTGGTTCCATTGATGCTGTGTTTCTTGCTTTGGAGAGGGCAGCTCTTACCTGAGCATCTGAGATGTCAGGGGGACAGCACTCTGTTGGGATAGATATTAGCCCTTTTGGTGGGGGGGGAGAAGTTTGCACTGAACCTGTCAGCTAGGATGTTGGCAATGTCTGTGGGTTCGGTGTATTTTTTGTCATTTTGGACTAATTCTGAGCATATCTGGGAATTCCTACCCAGGTTCCTAACATAACTAAAGAAAGCCTTGTGATTATCCTTAGTGTCCTGTGCAATTTTTCTCTCGAAGCTGGCCTTAGACGATTTTATGAGTGCCAGTAGTTTTTTGCTAATACTGATCAGAGATGCCTTCCCTTTTTGGGATTTTGCTCTATCATGTAGTAGCTTCCTCCTTCTATTGTATAATTTGTTTATGGCTGGGGTCCACCAGACAGGACGTCTCCCTTTGGAGGATTGGGTCTTGGTTTTATTTGGGATTGCATGATCCATGCATTCCTGAAGGTGTTCAAAGAATGCGTTTATAAAGGATTTTGCGGTCTGGGCCGTATTATCCACAGGCCCGGGGGCTTTGAAGGATTCCACCTCAGTTTTGAGGAGTATGAAATTTGCTTTAGAGAAGTTTTTCACTGTGGTTTTCTGGGCATGGTGTGGGGTCGGGATGTGAATATCCAGTGAGATTAGTTTATGGTCTGATCTTACTAGTGAGTGATACACTTCTGGTCTGGAGCATATTTTCCCCATGTTGGTGATGATCAGGTCCAGTATATTTTCCCCTCTTGTGGGAGTGGTAACAAGTTGTTCCATAGCATTTGAGTTTATAAATTCTAGGAACCTTTGGGCTAGGGTGTTGGAGCTAGAGTAATGCTCCCAGTCTATGGTTGGGTAGTTGAAGTCACCCAATATAATGGTGTTTGGAGAGACCTTCATATTTTCCAGTGTTCTCAGGAAGGCTGAGAGGGGTTCCTGGGTTTGGGAGGGTGGTCTGTAGCAGGCTATGAACTGGAAGGCAGTTTTACCCACTGTTAGTTGCACATGGATAGTCTCTGATGCTTCGTGCTGTGCCACCAACCTGGAGGTGTGGGTATCTTTGACGAATATTGATACTCCCCCTCCTTTTGTGGTTCGGTCCAAGTTTTGGGGCCGAAAAGCATGGTATGAGGTATAACCTGGTAGTGCTGGGGTGCTCTCTAGAGCCTTGAACCAGGTTTCTGTTACTGCACAGATATCACAGTTATGTCCCACTGCACACAGCTACACACTGATATGTCCATGGCAGTAGTTATGCAGGGCATCTGTGCATAGATACGTACTGTTGCCACATATTGATGTTTCAAAGTATGTAGAGTGGTCTTCAAATACATCTACTACATGCCAGTAAATACATATTTGTTACATACCTTTCCTTTGTATGCATTCATATTTTTCACTCAGCTGTCTCTTTGGCTGAATGTAATAATTTTTTTATATTTTATTATTTTTTTTTTTTATTAGTGTATTTTTTTTTTTGTTTTTGTTTTTTTCCCACTGGTGTGAGTGGGGGTGTGAGTCTCTCTCTCACTCTCTCTGTCTCTATGTCTCCCTCTCTCTCTCACCGTCTGCAATGGGATGATTGCATGTGTGGCCAACAGATACAGCTTGCTTTTATAGGTATCTGCACATGTGCATGTGATGGCCTCTGCACCAATTGGTGGCCACCATTTGGTAATTGCATGCAGCCTGATATATGGTAATTGCAGTACTCACTGTCATAGCAACCCAATGCTATAAATTGCTATGTCAGGTAGGCGTAGCCCTTTCAGCTTTCTAGAGTGGGGCACATGCTTGTTTGCTGTGGAGACCGTTGTGTAAGTCAGAAGGTTGGTATAGTTCTTATATCTGAAGCTAGGGGTGTAGCCAGTGATATTATTGTTGTACTCAGACCTGAATGTTGCCACTTCCACTACACAGTTGTCAGTGTAGAATTGTACTCACCCCTACATATGCTAACACAAGATACATGGGAGTATGTAGTTTCTTTTCTACTTATACAATTAACTGCCATACAAAAGTAGTTATTGCGATGTATTCATTTGGCACATGAACTGTTTGTGAACTGCTATACTGTGAATATTTATTCACACACTCAACTGTGTGGGGGTTGTGAAGTGCTGCTGTAACAGTATTTACTGCTAGAATGTCTGGTTCCATTATCACAGTCATATAATGCAATTCCACAACAACTGCTGGTATAGTTCCACAGAACAGGTTTTGTGTTATGGCATTCCTACCTTTCCTTTATATTCACACATTCTGATGATTGATATATATATATATATATATATATATTTCAGCAACATCTTACTGTATATCTACTGTGGCCTAGTGGTACTTCAGGCTGTCTAGCGTTTCCAAGGTCCGGGGTTTGCGACTGGCAGTTGTGTTTTATTTTGCTGCTGAGCAGAACAAGGCCCCTCATATGCAGGGTGACTAAGGCACTTTTAAGCAGTTGTAAGCGGGTTTGCGTGGGTTTGCACAGCACTTAGCAATACTAAGCTAAGCGCACACATGTGCACACTCGCTCAAACCTGCTTAATACTGCTTAAAAGTGCTTACTCCCACTGACCCCCGTGCTCATTTCTTTGAAAGAAAAGAAAATGGGGAGATAGGAAAGTGGTGAAAAAGGGGCACAAAGAGGGAAAGACAGTAGGGAAAACAGCTCGGGATGTGCAGGATGGGTGTAGGGATGGTCCATAGCTGCCCATTTCTTTAACAGCAACAGCTGGGCATATACTTGTAATTTGGAGGGAATTTTGAAACCTTACACCCCTGAGAGAGGGGTGAAGGCAACGAAGTATGTTGTACTGCCAATTGAATTTCAGTGTCTCTCAGGACATTTGTGTAAAATGGGCAGCTATGTATGGAGCGTAATTTTTTTGCGGGAGCAGATTGCCCTTTTTTTTTCAGGTGAGAGTGGAATGTGAAGTAGGGGAAGTAGGTATGTTGTGGGAGGTAGGTTGGGGAGATAAACAGACAAGACAAACAAGACCCATACAGGGGCGGAATATGACACATGGGGTGGGCAAACACAACTGACGGGGAAAGATGTTTGGAAATCGCAAGCCCATGAGCCCACAGATGGTAACAGTGGAACTGAGGGTGGCCGTGCTGGGGGCTGCATAGGAGGGGCAGGCTCACCCATGAGTCGCACCACTCTTGCCTCGAGCTGGCGTAGAGGATCAGCGACTGTACGCTCGATCTCCCTATGCACCACAGCCCGGACCGTTTGGAGGATGATAGGTGGCCCTCCTTCGGCCATGCTTGCACAGGGGGATGAGCCCCATCCCCTGCAGTGCTTCCACCCGAAGGTGGCACAGGGCCACCGGAGGAGGTGGTCCCGGGCTGGGCAGTGGACATGCTGGTGCCAGGTGCCATCGCCAGCTGAGGTGGGAGAGGAGGGTCCACTGGGACCGACCTTCCCATACGTTCTATGTTTAGCAGGATTTAATGACAATATGGGTTAGTAACAGACAACAGCATTCCAAATTAGTTGTAACAGCATGCAGTAGTATTCCCATTAACCCAACACACAAGAATTCCAACAGCTGAACAGCAAGCATAACACATGCATATTTAGAACAACAGTGGACATTCCAACAGCATGCAGGGTTGATTGGTGGCAACAGGCCACCAATATTGTAGTATGTGAATAGGGCACATGCATCAAAGTTCATGCATATATTTATAAACCAATAGGACATATGTCCCAACAAAGTTTTTCAGATTACACATACCCATTTAGGTGTGGACTGGCATTATTTATGACCATAAAGTAAGGTGTAAAAAGATCACTCCGTTAACAACTTATATATACTTTTAACTTTACTCTACATTCCTAGTGACTGCAGGTATATATCCCCTACATGTATTATTACACTAGGCAGTGTCCATTGAATTGTGAAATGGGTTTTGATAGTTGTGTATATACCTGACCTGTATCTGACATACTAACTGTTCAAGATGCAGATGTTACTGCTATGAATTTATATATTTCATTTATATTCATATATCTACATATCTGGCTGTCTTCAGGTGACATTATCAGCTACATTTAAACAAACCCCTACACTTCTAGCAGTACACTGACATTTGTGGGGAACACATTCACAAGCTACTCATGTGCCAGATTAACCTGTACATGCTAGCCATGAACCAACAGTTGAGGACTGTATGTATGATTAGGAGCTACTGGCATTCCCTTGATCCACTTTATATGGACCTACACAAGTGTGGATTGACGGCACTTTATACAACTGCACTATTTCCATAATGCAAGGGTACAACAACATATCAAAGAAGGTGACATGGACACAGTCCAGGAATTATACCTTTATTAATTACATTACACACTTCTGTAGTGGTTCTCTCATTCATTTCATATTTTGGTGCATGCAGAATACTTTTATTCCAGACTTATTATACCTTTATTAATAGGTTACAACACTTTTTCACACTCTCTCACTTATTTTATATTACAATACATGTAGAGACTTTATTCAAGACTTATTATACCTTTATTAATGGGTTGCAACACTCTTTTTCAGGCTCTCTCACTTATTTTATATGATAATACATGGAGAATAATTACTAACCTGCCTGGTGACGCAGCCTTAGCAGCCTATCTGCATAGGCTTGCTGATTCGCAGCATGGACACCTGCAGCTGTGAAGTAAATGAAGGGATATTGAGACATACCTGTCCATTACATTGACTACAATAGCATTTCTTACATACTTCATTCCATGGCTACCTACTCAGTAGTGGGGCATCTTGCATGTCACGGGCCTCCTGTATCCATCGGTTCAGATGGTCCTGCTTCCGTCTCTTCAGGTCTGCATGGTGGTGACAGACCTGCTCACCAGTCCAAGGGATACCTGTGGCACTGGTGAGATCATGAGCTAACCGGTTTCAAGCCTTCGCTTTGTACTCGGTCTGTTGGAACTGGCCCTGCAGGAGTCTTGACTCATGATGGTGGACAAGGAGCCAAAAAATGTATTTTGACTCCTTAATGCCCCACTGTTGCACTCAAAAGGGAGTACCCTCTCCATCACAGGCCATTCTGACTGCAGATGGGAGCTACAACCAGTTATGGAGAGTATTCCCACCTACCGAGCTTAAATATGCCTCATTTCCCACACTTCTTTGTGACTGGCCGTTTTTAAAAATTCTCAGCTTACAGCAAACCTACTTTGCAATGGTTAAACTTCCATTTATAAGTATATGTATGTTGACTGTGCATATTTATGCTATGCTGTCATGGCTTAGTGGTTCAGTACTTTGATTATGGTGCACAGTGTCCCGGGTTTGAGCCTTGTCATTGCTTTTTATTTTACTACTGTCCAGACAGATTAGGGGGTGTGGCTGTGTTTAGGCGACTTTGCTCAACTTTGCTCTATGTTGCTCTACGTTGCTCCACGTTGCCCGACGGTGCGCTGGTTAGCGCTGTGCACAGCTCCGCACAAACCTATTGCGCTAGGCAAAGTGCTGCTTAGCTATGGGCAACTATATTGCGCTAGATAAAGCGCTGCTTAGCTATGGGCAACTATATTGTGCTAGGTAAAGCACTGCTTAGCTATGGGCAACTATATTGCGCTGGGTACAACGCTGCTTAGCTATGGGCAATTATATGTCAATATCCTTAATGCTGCTCACCTTCTTATATATATATATATATATATATATATATATATATATATATATATATATATATATATATATATATATACATTTTGTTCACTAATGCACAGGCCATTTCAATGCTTTTTACTAAAATTTCATTCATATATGTCAGGAATTGTTTTATATACTAATTTAAGACATAAAATAGAAAGGGGAGTGGTGGGACTAGAACCAGGAATGCCTCCTCTTTGTGCGAAGGCTCTACCACTACGCTATTGCTATTTGGCTTAATTTGCATAAACATTTCTTATTATGCTCTTCGATGTCGAAATTGCTACCTGTAGCTTAGCAATGGGCACACCCATGCAAACACGTGCAAATACGGGCAGCTATATCGGGAATTATAAAAAAAAAAATTAAAGGTTTACATTTTACAATTACAAAGGGGTTTAGTATGTGGGGATGTGTAGTGTTTGCTATGTGTACATTTCAGCGGACTCACTCATTGCACTTGTCATTTTCACATTTATATTGTTGCAGGGGCGTGGATATTTGGACTGCTCGGCAGTCTGACATGCCCCCTGCAGTCTTACATGCTCCGTGTTAGCCTTCCAGTTGAGCCAGCGTGCCCTCATGAATATGCATGGCATGCTGACGTCTTCCTGTTACACTGCCGTTTCTATGTAAGACTTATTTAGTCTTACACGGAGGATTACTGAATCCCCCCTTGGTTTACTAGGATGCAAAAAATAAATAAATAACTAGAATATTATTTATCTTTGTCATGAATTCGTTGGTGGAGATAGTACTAAAGATTGTAAGACAAACAATATTTTAGGGAGAATTACATCTTAATAAGTATTAATTGTTCTTCCATTGCAAAGAAGAATTTGTTCCAATTTGTGATTAAACTTAAAATTTTAACAACAACCTGTTGAAAGTTTGTATAATGTCTTTACTATTAGACATAAGGGTTATACTAAGGTATTTCATTTGATTGCTATTCCAATTGAAGTTAGAATATGTTTGTATTTTTTTTAATTTTTCATTAATTAATAATGTAATTGTTTTATTATGATTGAATCTAAGTTCAAGATTTCTTCAAACTAGCTCATAGAACTAATTATATGTTCTAATGTATTTTCAATATTTACTATTGTTAGTAAAATATCATCAGCAAAGAGTTGAATCTTTACTTTGAAATCTTCTTTTATTTTTCATACTGGATCTAATACTATTAGCAAAGGGTTCTATAGCTCATGGAAAAAGTAAAGGTGATAATGGACAGCCTTGTTTTGTGCCTTTTTATAATTTAATGAAATTAGAAAGAAAGGACCTACTTTAACATAAGCACAAGCGTTATTGCATAACTTAGAAATTAATGCAATTAGCTCAGGTGAGAAATTATAGATTTTAAGCATTTTTAACAGGTACAACCAATTAATTGAGTCAAAAGCCTTATCTAAATCAAGATTACTGATAGAAATGTATTTTTATGTTTATTTGCATAGTCTATTATTGTATGTATTCTTATCATGTTATCTTGTACTTGTCTATTTAAAATAAACCCAGTTTCATCATTGTTAATTAGTTTCAGTATAAGTAGCTTAATTCTGTTAGCTAAAATGGACATACATATCTTATAGTCCACATTTAAAAGTGAAATGGGTCTGTAGGATAAACACTTTGTAGGATCCTTGTCTTGATTTAAAATAAGTGATAAAAGGGAACACTTCCATGATGAGGGGACTTCAGCAGTTGTTTTTATTTCTCAATAGACCTTATCTAATATTTTAACTGCATCATTTGGTAGTATTTTATATACTTCTGGTATAAAACCATCAACCCCGTATCTTATAACTTTTTAACTTTTTTATTTGATCTTTTATTTCTGTTAAAGTGAAAGGTATATTGTTTTTTTTATTTGTTCACTTGTTAGTTTATTATTTATGTTTTCCCTTAGAAAAATTTTAACCATATCATCATTATTTAGATAATTTTGTAATATTATTTATATTTTCAAAAATATTTTAAAGCCCTCAAGAATACCTTTAATATCCGTTCTTCTTTCTTTTTTATTATGTTTTATAATTTCTTTGATATGATTTAGTTTATTAATTTTCTTTGATCTATGAGCAAGTCCATGAAAGCTTAAAGGGTTTACTGAATATGCCTGAAGTTTAAGTTTATCCAGGTTTATTGAAACTTTATGATTTAGAATTTGAACATATTTTGTATTTAAGTTTTTAAGTTTAGACTGATAATGTCATTTGGTTTTAGATGTAACTTTAGTGTGTCGATTTTAACCTGTAGTATGTTCCATTCATTGTCCCATTCTCTTATTATACTAAAATACTAGCTTGTAACTTTTCCATTTAAGTAGAATCCCACAGGGCAATGTCAGATACTTCACCATTAATGTTTATATATAGGAAATGTTTGATCTCTTTAACACACCAGTCCTTGAATCACTTTATTTTAATGATGTATGCTGCCAATCTTCTGTGATGTATTAAATTGTCAGTTTTTAAGTGATATTAAAGATTATAGCATTATGGTCTGATAATGGACATGAAGCTATTGAAACTTCTCTGACATGTGATAACAGATTGTTTGAGACAAGAAATGTATCAATATTTGTTTGTATTCCATATCTATACAAATAATGGGTAAACTGACGTGAGTTTGTTTTCCTTAGCTCATAAATATCCCTTAAATTCATTAGATTTACAAAATTCCTTAAGTGATTGGCTGAAGACATGATTTTCAGCTTTTTATCTGCAGTGGAATCTTTGTCTGATAAAATACAATTAAAATCACCAGCCATTATGACTTTACTTTTCACATAATAGGTTATAGTGTCTAAGTAATTTTTTGAATCTTTAGCTCCAATCCCTGGAATCCAATAAGAGTTCACCAATGTATATAGTTTTCTGTTCCACTCAATTATAACAATGCTTAATATACCATTTTTATCAACATAGGTATCTATTACTTTAGGCATTACTGGTGAGTTCTTCCATAAAATGGAGGTCCCTCTCCTTTTACCTTGAAAGTCAGAACCTGCTAAAACCAAATAATTCTTTAATGAATGTTTATTTACATATGTATTAAGTAAATGTGTTTCCTGTAGAAATAATATTTGAGCTTTATGTTATTGCAAGTATTTGAACAGACATCCCCCATTTACTGGATTATTCAATCCATTAATATTAACAGATATACATTTAAAATCAGACATTTATATAAGAGAGAAAAACATGTATAATGAAATCACATTTATGTACATAACTTATTATGTACTTTATATATAACAATATGAAATCTTCAGCTATGGGCAAAACTTTTGAAACAAATAAAAAAAAATACCTAATGAAATAACCCTAAAACATTCTACCATGGAATAAAGTATTCCTAGCTTGCTGAAAAAGCCGAACAAACTACCTCTCAAACTCTCCATTAGACTAACAACGTTTAGCTCATGCCACTGATTCATATTAATATATCTCACATTTTAGTATGCATCATCTTTAAAAATGTCTGTCAGTGAGTTATTATGAATAAAAAAAGATAGACAGATGTTCAGAATATTTATTATAAGTTGACCAAACTGAATATATCTACAATCATCTTTCCCTGTACCTCACATGATCTCCCTAGTCAGATGGTTTTGTATTTGTTCTCTTTTATTTACTATGTGTAAAGTTGTTCATAAAATCATAAATTCATAAATTAATATCAGGCTAGCTGTCCTTGTGGGCCATTCAAAGCCCAGCCAATTACCCCATGTGAGAATCAAACCCTTCACTTAGTGCCTATATGGTGAACAACTAAACCGTTATGCCAACTTCCCACCCCTGTAGACATATTTATATTCTTTTACTATATGCACATTTACTTATTCTAATCTCTTTCTATTTCTGTTTGTATACTATGTCTTTTAATATTACTATAATCCTAGGTTTTATATTTGAGCTATAATCCTAGTGTAGAGTATCATATAATAAAACATTTATATTTACCCTTATACATTTTATACTCTTTAATCTAGCACTGCTGTTAGACTCAGTCCTATTTTTCCTTAAACATTATGACTAATAGTAACTGAACAAACATTTGAAAAATCACGTCTATATCACATCATCGAATATGTGAATATCACACGTTCACATCAGTGAATATTCACATACTCAAAAACATTATTGTGGGGGGCTGTGCCCCCACACCCTCTTCTAAATATATATTCCTACTCTGAGATCGCACTACAGTGAGGAAAGGGCAAAAATCCTGATCTTCACTGTACCACAAAAAAATTCATAAACTTCGAGTACATGAATATTCGCTCATGTGAGCGTTCCATATTCACGTACTCGATGAAGTGATATAGACCCAAAAAAATCTACCCTTTTAAGATTCAAACTTTCCATAATTAATTCTTCAGAGATATTGTTGTATCATTAAAAAGAGGCAATAACAGAGAAACACAATCCTAATTTTTTATCAGAAGTGTCATTCTATAGGCTAGTATATAAACTATCCTTTTGGTGTACTGCAAGCATTCAGAACTATTTAATAACTGACAGTGGTTTAGAATGAAATTCACTGTCTTTGGGTTATTATCTAATTTGTATTCATTGACATCTTAGCATGTGATTCAAAATATTATGATTGTTTACTTTTATCAAGAAGAAATAATCTGGACAGCTGTTAGAATTTTCAGAAGTCCTGCAGCATCGCAAAAGTGCTCATGACTCTAATTAAGCTGCTTTAGGCTGGTCCTCATAACAAGGGCTTGCAAATGAATAGTTTATCAGCTACAATTCCTACAAAAGCATTCACAAATGAATCCAAGCCACCTCTACCTTATACCTCAATCTCTTAAACCCTTCCAAACCAGAAAAAAAAAATAGAAAAAACATTTCAAAGTATGGTAACAACTACAAAGCTATTGTATTTAAATAAATAATATTTAAGGATTCAGTAAGCACCATTTATATGAGATGTTTAATATAAAGCAGATTGTCATTTTTAAAGGAGATATAGAATATAAACTTCCATTAAAAGTATGACAGTTATGTGTCATCCAGGTTTAACTTGTAAAAGTGTGAATGTTATTGTAATTATTTGAGGGCATTGCAATAGTAACTTTTAAATATGTAAGAAACTATATTTTTATACTTTGTTTTTAACATAGCATAACTTTCATGGGTGCTATTGCAGGTCAAGTATACTATCAGTAGGAAGCATTCAGAACTATTTAATAACTGACAGTGGTTTAGAATGTAATTCACTGTCTTTTGCTTATTACTGAATTTATATTAATTCACATCATAGCATATGATTCAAAATATTATAATTATTTACTTTTAGCTGGAAATGAGTAACCTGGACAGTTCTTAGAATTTTCCGAACTTCCACAGCATCAAAAAGTGCTCATAACTCTAATTAAGCTGCTTCTAGCTGGTCCTCCTAACAAGGGGTTACAAATGAACAGTTTATCAGCTACAATTCACACAAAAGCATTAATGAATGAATCCAAGCCACCTCTACATTATACATCCATCCCTCAAACTTCTCCAAACGACTAAAATCTAATAAAAACATATCAAAGTATGTTAACCACTAAAAAGCTATTGTATTTAAAGAAATAACATTTAATGATTCAGTAAACACTATTAGTATGAATTTTTTAATATAAATCAGACTGTATTTTTTAAAGGAGACATAAAATATAAACTTGAATTGAAAGAATGACAGTTATGTGTGATCTAGATTTAACTTGTAAAAGTGTGAATGTTGCTCTAATCATCTGATAACATTCTAATAATAACTTTTATATATGCAAGAAACTTTATTTTTAGATTTTGTTTATAACATAGCATAACTTTTCTGGTTGCTATTACATGTCAAGTATACTATCAGTAGCAAGCACTCAGAACTATGCAATAACTGACAATGGCTTAGAATGCAATTCACTTCTTTTAAGATTTTTTTATATCTTGTAAGAGAGTTGGAGGATTTTAGAGTAAGTTATCAGAATATTTTCAATGTAGTGGTAACATTGCTAGGCATTGGTGCTTCCCTGCTTTTTTATTGAAAAGGCAGGTATTTAAGGAATGGTAAACAATACAATTCAGGGAGAAGTAGGAAAGATGGAAATGTGTCAGAAGGGATTGCCAACGCACATAAAACAATGAAAAGAGATTTTTAAAGTGGTGGGTGAAATAAAGAAAAGAGAAATATGGGAATCAAATAAAAGAAAAATTCTTGAAGGGTTGGCAGTAGTTAAAGCATTGCAGAATAATTTGAAATAATCTTACTAATGAGGAAGAGGAGCAACTGAAAGGTGCCTGGGAGAACATTAAAGAATATTTGGACAGTGTTCATCAGCACAGAAAAGTGGCACTTAGGCAGGTATTTTATCAAAATAATTACTCAGCACAAAAAATTTGCCACAGCCTGTGAGTATGAAGCAGAGAACAGAAAGAGCAGTAATAAAGATGAGATATTCTAAATCAAAGAAAATGATAAAAGACCCTAAAGAAATTATGTAAATATTTGGGGTATGTTATGAAGGCTTCTATAAAGATGTTGAATGGGAAGCTGAGGAAAAGGTTCCATTTGAGAATTTCAAGGCAAAACTATACTATGCCAAAAGTGGAGCAGCTTATGACACAACAGTTAATTGGTAGTAAAGAGGAGGAATAAATAAATGGTAACGAGTAATCACGCACTAGGTAAGTCATCAGGGATGGATGTTACAACTATAGAACTTCAGAAGTCGTGAAAGGATCCTAACAAAGATCTGCAAAAAAATATTTAATAGTACCTGGAAAGGGCGGAAATATTAACATCCTAGAAGAAAGCAGTAGTGGTGGTGGTAGTTTTACTAAAGTGGGCAAAGATTTATGGACTGTGTTCATGTAGACCATTTCCAATATTAGTGCAAAAACAAATCCACCAACTTTAACAAGAATAAGAAAAATAAAAACGAGCCACACAAAACTGGAGTTCTCATTCGTTTATATTAAGTACATCTGGTACCTCGGCATTTTGCCTTCACGGATAAATTGCAAACAGAACAGGACTCCATTTTAAACACCATTTCCACCTGATGATAGGTCAGAAAATTACATGATTTTTAATTATTAAAGCACACCTATTTTTTAAAGCACAAACTTCTAATAGGAGGAGATAGGTTAATAGGAGAAAGCATAAGGAACTAACCTTTTAACTCCATTCAAAAACATATTATACATATAAAAATGCATACATAACTTTTTAAGCATGTATTGACACATTTGGTATCAATTTTTACCAACATCTACAGCAGCAAATCATATTTTACAGCAGCAACTGTTGTAATAAAATACTTTAATTACCTTAAATCTCAAAGTTCGATATACAATTCACATAACTTACACATTCAAGTTGACTTCAAGGTTCAAACCCTTAGGGAAAAGTGTATTAAAATTAATAATCATCCTACTTTCCAACCTCAATAACTTTGTGATAAACTCTCGCCCTCTCATCATACAAGATTGTCTCAATACACAAAAAAAGAAACTATGGTCAGATACCCCATGGGCCTTGTGAAAATGCTCACCAACTGGACTACTAGTGTTTGCATTTTTGATATCTTTCAAATGTTCTGAGATTGTAATACTAACTATTCCTTTTGTCTGCCCAATATACCACTTGATTTTTTCACATCCTAATTTTATGTTTACAAAAGAAAATTGTATTTTAGTTTTGCACAAGTTGAAATATTAATATAAATAAAACACTATTGTTCTTCTCTTATTATGTGCATTAATGGTCTGATTTTGGTTGTCTGTTCTGTCTGCATTTAAAAGTTGGTATCCCACAATTCCATTGTAGTTGGTGGGGTTACTTAATTATGTATGCAAATTGTATGTTAATCAGCATACAGATTTGTACCTATTTTTCATGGGTCTTTGTCCAGATCTTTGATGTTTCCAGGTTGAGAGGTATGGATGTGTACCACTCCTGTGTATGTTTTTTGTAGACATACAGTATCTTGATACTGCTAAGCATGCAATTGTGTCAATAGATATTGTCTGATTTCTCATGTGCTTTCTTATAAATAGTGATACTGTATGTTAAGGTTTAATATGTTATTAAGCAAGCACAAACATTGCTGTGCATCTATACATCATGTCAAGCATAGACATTTCTAGGTTTTCCTCTGCATTTTTACATCTTTCTTTTCATTCAGTAATGTGACCTTTGTACTTGCATTACATACTTACCTGCCCATTACAGACAATCATTACACCATTCATGCACAAGGTATGTTGATGTGAATTGTGTATATAAGCTATTGTTATTTTCATACATTATTTACCATTTAATGTAATTATACTCATTACAAAGTGCAGCTGTCATTGTTTTCTTATGTTTGCATATCATTTGACATGCACATATGTTTGTTAACACAATAGTTACACCTTGGGCTATGACACTCCTTGCCATATGAATTACATACTGATAGTTTAAGATATGTGTGTGTGTGTGTGTGTGTGTGTGTGTGTGTGTGTGTGTGTGTGTGTGTGTGTGTGTGTGTGTGTGTGTGCGTGCGTGTGTGTGTGTGTGTGTCCTCCTTTACAGGTCATTTTAAATGCTTCTCTAATATATAAGTAGATGTCTCCGACCTCTGTTCTCTTACATTTCCATTATTGCCCACACAATTTTGTACCTCACTTTGATATTGGCATACAATACATGGGCACATGACTTGCATGATGTGTGTTTGTACATAAGGTTATGGATAAATTGTTTGGCATCTTGAGCCTATTCTGTGAATGCATTACATATGACATGGATGCACTGCACTCTGATATAATATGTTTTTTTACCTATAACATTGTGACTTACATAACAGATTTGTTTGGAAGTGTTAGGGTGTGGTCTATTTTAGATTTGCTCAAACACATAACTGATAGATTAATTCTCATATTGCTAATGCATCACATGCATATACTTGTAACTATACAGGGTGTATGACTTGTATATAGTGTTGTATGCATTACTTTTTTTCTTTTACTGTTAAGGTTCTTTTAGGAATACGTTATTGTCATGTTACAGAGCATGGGACCCATGCTAGTTCACCCATTCATAGATGATTATGTGCATGACTACTTCCATCAGAGTCTTAGTTTGAGGACCAGGGCAGGGACCAGAATGATGATGAGGGAAAAGGACCAGCTTGCATCATTGATTCAGCAGACCGACTGCAACAACTTCCTCCATCACATCAGCCAGATGGCCTGAGGGACCAGATCAGTAATGTTGTCACCAATGTGTTCTAGACCCAGATGAGGTATATGATGGGAAACTTCTTCCAGTAGCTGGCATAGGCCATGTAAGACTCCTTCTAGCAGATTGTGAATGAAATCATTTGGGACACTCAGCCCCCATCAGGGAGGGCCCTCTGGATTGTAAGTGCTGTCTATGTGATGTAGTCATTCAATTTTGTACCATGTGTGTTCTTATTTAGCTATTTTGCATTATTAGGCACACATTTGTGCACAAATCCCATACTGTGGTCATACGTGTATGTAACTCATGATGCACACTCCACATTAAGTTTGTGTGGGGCTATAAATTGTTGCTGACTTATGACAGTTAGTAAAATATGACAGTACCAAAATCACCAAGTTGTCATAATCTCATTAGATGCTGGCATTCCTGCAGACAGTGTTACGGATGGCGGACAGGTATTCCTTCACTCTCTATGTGACTTGCCTCTTCTGCATGCACTGCACCATGATAATGTTATTTCAGATGTAATTTGCCCTTTTCTGTGACAGATATGTCTGATATAGGTGGTATTCTGGAATAAAGTAAACAAAAAAAAACAGCTCAGTGCGTGTAATGCCACAATAAAGGCAGATAAAAATTTAGCGCTTTCTTCCACTTTAATTTAAAAAACGTGAACTTCTTCAGAAAAAGACGAAATGCCCTCCCAAACACTCGTCTTTTAAATAAATTATACAGGATGTGATGTCATAACTCATCCATTTAGAAATGAAGAATTCATTTTAAATATCTTAAAAAATAGTTTCAAAGATCAATTGTTTTTATATATTAAATGCATTACTAGAAATAAATATCAATAATGCGTAAAACATAAAAATGTATGTATATATATATATATATATATACACACACACACACACACACAAATATATCCACACATACAAATCCTACATAAAAAATATATCATACTCACGTATAGTTATAATGTGATATAAAAAAATTAATATGAATTGTGATTCTGAACTGAAATGTATGACCTTATATACAAAATGAATACTGTCCCAATGATTTACTTGAAAGTATAACCTATACTGATTACTTATACATACCACAATACAACTTAAACCTAAGTGGAACAACTTGAGGACACTTCTAATAAATCCTACCATACATTAATGACAATAGAATAATGACACAAATTAGTGTCCACCTAAAATCATGTTAGGAAAAATCAAAAATCAAAAACATCTCATGTTATACTAAAAAATGTAAATATGAGTGTGTGTGTGTGTTATAAACACACACTTCATTTATATAACAAAAAACATTTAATATTAATAACTTCATTGAGCCCTGGGAATTGGTCAGCCCCCAATAATAGTTGCCAAAGGGCTTCCTTCTGTTCCAATCTATTATTAACATCACCCATAAATATACCTTTCTCTATAAAATCCAAGATGAAAAATTCAAAATTTTTGAATTCTCTGCATACTATAGCATGTCTTGCTAAAGCATTATTTTTGTCCTTATTTTTTATGGCCAAAACATGTTCGTATATCCTACATTTCAAAACTCGAACCGTTTTGTCTACATAATAGCATTCGCAAGACCCATAGGAAGCTAAATATACAACATGATCACTATGACAATTAAAATACTTTCGGGCCCAAAAAGTTCTTTTTAAATGTTTCAGAGTGACAAAAGACGTATTGCTTATAAATCTACATTGTCTGCAATTTGTACAAGCAAAGGTGCCCTTTTTAGTAGTTACTTCTCTAACCCTAGATTGTGATGACAAATCTGCTTTTTCCAAAATCATTTTAATATTATTAACTGTTTTATAAGTAAATTTTGGTCTCATTCCTAAACAACCTACCAGGTCCTTGTTACCCAAAATTATTCTCCAGTTTTTCTCTATAATATTCTTGATCTCCCATAGTTCATTCACTATAGGGAGTGGGAATGCTGTGTAGAACAAGTTCAAATCTTGCTCTTTTTTGTCTATGTTAGAAATTTGACTTTCTTGTTGTACTATTCTTGGTTTTTCCACAAGTATGTCAGTGGCTAACAAAATTGGTTTAGCTACACCCTCCCTTAATTTTGTCACTTCTTTTTCCAGTTTTTTGATCCAATTAATGTTATAACCCCTCACAACAAACATCTTCCTCAAAATTACTAATTCATCTCGGTAGACATGATCCTCTGTAGTCAGTCTACTTAGCCTTATCATCTGCCCCTTCACTACACTTTTTTTCATGTGTTGGGGATGAAGGCTATCTTTGTGGAGGTACTGATTAGTGAAACATGATTTCCTGTAAATCTTACTTGAAATCTTACCATTGATGTGGTTTATATATAAATGCAGATCTAAAAAGTTGATGTCTCTACCAAAATTTCCCAATTTGAAATGTAGAAAGCTAGTAGTATTGTTCAAATCAGTAATCATTTCACTGAACTCCCATAGCTCACCTTTCCATAGGAAAAACAAATCATCTATGTACCTAAAGTACATCTGAACTTTCTCAAAGCTAGGATGATTTTTCAGAAACCTCTGTTCCCAATTTGCCATTACTATATTGGCAAAAGCCGGGGCTACTCTAGCCCCCATCGCTACTCCCGATGTTTGCTTGTAAAACACTTTGTTAAATTTAAAAAAATTATTATCAAGTACTATTTCCATAAGGGAACATAAGGTATTAACCTTATTACCACTCATCTCTGTATTGTGTACTAGATAGTCTCTCATATATTCTATCCCTTCCACTTGGTCAATGGAAGTATATAGACTCTTAACATCCAAAGTAGCAAAGTTCACATCCTTTTCTATTGTTGGAACTTTTCCTAAAATTTCCAAAAGTTGCCAAGAATCCCTAAGAAAATATTCCACTTTCTGTGCCACATGATTTAAAATACTGTCTAGCCAAATAGAGATGTTCTCAGTTTTTGAATTCTTGGCTGATACTATTGGCCTAAAGGTTAGATCTTCCAAACCATATTGTAATTTAGGAATACTGAAAAAAATGAGCCATTAAGGGATGCTCTACAAGAAGAAAATCATAATCATTCTTCTCAATTTCACCCTGGCAAAACATGTCAAATAAAAGGACATCAATTTTCCTAAAACTGATTTTCACAAATTCTATAGTGACCTGCTGGAGAGAGGCGGCCCCCTTCCGTCCGCGCTCCGACCCAGTGACGAGCGGCACTCCTCGCTGGCCTTGCGGTCGGCTATCCCTGGCCAACCGGAGATCCGCTGCTGGTAGTATCCATGTGCATACCATCAACAAATGTGATACATTACACATGTTACATTTAATAACATTCCGCACATACCACTGTAGCACCATTCTCTTAAGACTACAATCAAATGGGTGATATATGTGCATATTTTGCACACACTTGGTCACTTTTTGATTTTGATATGCCTGTTTACATACATGGCACATTACTGAATTTTCCTCAAGTAATGTCCCTGGTGTGTCAGGAGGTCCCATTGGTACTATGCACTTGCATATGATGATTAATGCTGACGTATGTGCCATGTAGTACCCTATTTATTCTACTGATATAATGTATGTCTCTGGAGGTAACATTTCCATAGCTTGTCTCTTTGCCAGATGGTGTCACTAAAATGGACTGATATTCCCCATTGTCTCTGGGAATTCCACGTTGTTATTGTATGAATGACACAAGTAGTGAGTAATCATATCATGCGACCTACATATTCTGGCAAACACCTCTGCAGTGTGCATACAGCTTATATTCTAACATATGTATACCTTGGCTGTGTTTTACACTTTACCATACTTGTGCACTTGTCATTATGTATAATATGGCAGCCTTCTTTTGTATAGTTGGATGCCTCTAATGTTGCTAACACATTAGTCCCGCATTGTAAGGCTATAGTATGTATGTATCATTCACTCACAGATGGTGTGCCACAGTTGCATATATTTCATTTTCCTTTGATCAGTCATACACATTTACACATACACATTTACACATTCTGTTCTTATTGTATTCTATGAGTGTGCCACCTGCCATCCTATGCTAGCATGACAGTATAAAAGGGATGTGTTATTCAACTCTACTTTCATTATGTACTTATGCTCTTTGCTGTTTAACTGTTGCACTTTACTGTGTTTGTGTCATTTGTACATGGCATGTTTATAACCATCACCAATACATACTGCACATGTCAGATGTTGGTCAGTTATTTCAATCTACCTTGCAGGGGACTTGTGTTGGGGATATGTGGATGTGCAATTTATTCACTTAGCTATGATTGTATTGCTTTTTCTGTGCCACCTTTCCTCATGTGTGTAATATATGTCAGTCTCCATTCACCCTTATAGCTTTGGGCAATATGTTTCATATATATATATATATATATATATATATATATATATATATATATATATATATATATATATATCCCATATGCATATGTATATGTGTATCTACACTTTTCTGTAATGTATCATTATTGCAGTGTAGGTGTACTGGGACAATATGATATTATGCAACCATGTTAGGGTATCATACACATGCAAGGCATATATACAGAAGTCGGTGGAAACTGAGTAGATTCCATCAGTGTTCATATTTTGCATGTGTACTGTGTATTACCAAGACATTTGTTTGCTGCCTGCATATCTATGTATGCAAATGCTTACATTCTTTATTGCATGTGTATCACCATGTACTTCACATTTCATGTCACTGGTATTTGTTTGATGATCTTCCTTCATGTCTGGCTTGTGTGATGCCATTGCATATGACATATATATGTTGCACACCTGAACACCATCTGTGTCACCTCTGGCATGTCATGTCTTCTTTGCCATGGGGATCCCATGGTTTCTGCCTTAGTGGTGTGTATACTTGCAAGTTTATTACAAAGCCACGTTACTCTTTTGCTGCAGTACTGCTGCTTGTCACTATGCTTAGTTGTTTGATATAGCATGCAGATATTTCATTGATTTGATCAGTTTTGCTGTTGCATGGTTTAAACTGGAACTGCCAACATCTCAGTGGATGATATTGATTGATGTCCATTGTGTACTGCAATGCCAGCAGTCCCCATTTAATATTCTCTGACACACACCTACCATTGGTCGTACTCCTTTTGGAATTACTGTCACACAGTTTGCAACATCTTGGCACTGCTTTGTACATTGGTATATAACGTATTCTTGAGGTGCTCCATGGCTGGTATGCGTACCTACCCTGTTTGTTATCTTTCCTTAACCCATGTTGTACATTTCACATATGCTATCTGTATACCTTACCTATCCTTTATGTATATTACCAATCGTTGCCATGTCTTGTGATACTTGCCATATTTTTGTACCCATACTTTTCTGCACCTCCTCTTTCCAAGTCTTTTCCATACCTTATATTCAGAAAAAAACAAAAAACAAAATGGGCCTATTCCCACCAAATAAAATGCCCATATCTCTCTGACTCTCTCTGACCTTCCTATTCCATCATCCCTTTGGCAGCCCCTGTTCTTCACCCTCAACCCACATCTACCTTACTATCATCCTATTTCCTTGGCTGTGTGCATTATTTCTGCTCCCCACCCACTCTTACTGTTAGTACTGGTGATGAGGCCAAGCTCTGCCTTAATTGATTAATTTTTTTATTAGAATTTTTGCAGATAACAATGGATTCCACAATTGATAATGGTTGTATTCATGTATGTCTAACTGCATTTTACCACAATATCCATAACACATTGTGGATATTTGTCACTTTTTGGGGCTATTGTTAATGCACATTTGCCTTCAGCCAGTGCATTCCACATATTACTGACACGTTCTGTTGAGTTTGTGTACCTTTTCCACATTACACTGGCAATACACATATATTAGTTTATGGATGAGTTTTTCTTGTAATATGATTTTGCCATACCTGATTGTAGTTGTGCTGATGTCGCAGGTTATTTTATTTATTTATTTTTTTTGTGTGTGTGCCTACATTGCACTACGTTATGCTCATTAGACAGGGATGCATTTGCATATAATTTAGCTTATTGCAAATCTTGGGAGGAACTCCATACAGTCTGCCAAATTCCACAAAGTTTATGGAATCTAGACCAAGATATTTAAAGTAGTCATGTTTTATGTGTATGTAAATTGAATTTTGTGGAATAGAAACAGGAACTGTAATCATTATGTAACTTGCTAGTAATCAAAATAATATATCTTTGCTGTTTGCTAATATATATAAATAAAATAAATTTAGTACCTTCTTACAATTTACTAAAAATAAA
The DNA here is from genome assembly GCF_019279795.1 of Protopterus annectens. Classification (NCBI taxonomy): domain Eukaryota; kingdom Metazoa; phylum Chordata; order Ceratodontiformes; family Protopteridae; genus Protopterus; species Protopterus annectens. Next base: position 358,983,575 of record NC_056746.1, on the reverse strand, counting down.
ATATCAGAAAATACTTGTAAAACTACTGCTATAATAAAACTATTCTCATTATCAAGCCTACTATCTATGGATGCAGCCATGCCTAGTTCTCCTGAACACCTAGACAAACTACCTATTATAGACATTCTCCCAGTAATCACTATTGTAACAAAGCATTGAGTATTATAATAATTTCTTCTAGTTTAATTTCTCCAAGTCTTTTAGGGTTTTAAAACCATGATAATGGTATAAATCTAATACCATAATTTCTTCAATTAGAAGCAAAAATGTTTATATAATGTAAATTATTATTAGCAATACAGATTCAATTAGTATAGACATATTTTAATTAGATTTTTAGGGACCGAATGTCCTCAAGCTTATTGTCTTACTTAAATATTTTTTTAACTTAAACACGAAAGGTTTGTAAATCTCTGTAATCACTTACAGTAAATATGCATGAAGGGATATTTTTTAAATAGTATGACCTTCTCCCATGGCATGCATAAGGAAAACAACTACTATTATACATTTTAATATTTATTTAAGTTTCTTTTTCCCCAATTAATAATTTACTAATAAAAAAATAAATAATAATTTGTATAAATATGGGAATAAATTTAATGTATTAATGAAGTTAGATGTCATCTTAGCATATAATGCAAATCACTTATGTCACTTATCGGGCAGATCTTCTAGTTCAGCCTTGAAAAAAAGAGGTAATTGTGGCCTGCAACCTTATCTGGTTAACAAATGAATAACAATAAATTAATAAGAAAATAAACCATACTAGTTAGTTCTTAATACAGATAGTGACAAATGCATAGCACACATAAGTCTTATTGTTTATGCCAGTATACAAATACAGGGAAAGTTTTACAGACTGGTCAGTATTCCTAATTAGCTTGTGAAGCATCTAAGAAGCATGTGTATGCGTGTGAGTGATTGTGTGTGCGTGTGTGCGCACATGCGCATGTGTGTGTGTGAGTGTGTGTCTGTTTGTGTGTCTCTGAGTGTGTATGTGTGTGTGTGTGTGTGTGTGTGTGTGTGTGTGTGTCTTTGAAGAATTGTCAGTCCATGTATATGGTCTTCTTAATATATACACTGCATAGTTAACAGTTGTTAGGTACTCCACTGTGTAGTCATTTCAGGTGCTCAGTGCAATAATTCACAGACATGTAAATTCCCAGGTAATATGATGCTGCTCTTCAGGAATGAGGATAACTGGGATTTGTTAAATGGCACAGCAGTGCAACATAACACATCACTGCCAGGGAAATTGCATTACTACACAGTTTTTACAAATACAGGGCACATATTTAACTTCAGATCTTAAGGATACCTAATCACAAAGCCAACTATTAATTCTATAGTTTATATTTTTTCATGCTGTGTTACTGTTGTCAGGTTTTTCTGGATTAGATAACTAATTACTCAATGGAATATTTTTAAAGCATGTTTCATGCTCGCTAATTTTCCTAACTTACTAACAAAGACACCATATTAGAATCAGGGCATGCATAAAATCTGACATCCATAAGCACCATCAAAGTGGGTAACTAACATAGTCACTCACTAATAATGCCAAATTAAAGGGTTTTTTGTTGTTTTTTTTCTCCACGTCAACAAAGAGCAAGAATCCCAGAACCTATTAATTAGAGTTCTTGTTAAATACATAAAAAAATGAAAAAAAATGCTATTTAAGACTCAAATGTGTTCCAGTGGGAATTTGTAATAAAATTTTAAACATGAAAAAAGCCCCATAAATGTGGGCAAAATATCAAGTGCTAACGTATTAATGAATATCACTAAGCTTCACTACTCTAATTCTTAATATGTGTAAAAAAGCAGGCACTTCAATCTTGTAATAAAGTTTGTTCTACTTATTGAAACACCCATCATTAAACCTTTTTTGTTAATAATTTTTACTAAATAATCTGAATTTTATCACTGTACTACATTTTGTTAAAGATGGATCTGAAAAATCACATCAGGTGAAACCGCTTACTTTTACACACTGGTTTAGTGTGTAGGATTAATTAAATAAGTTGGCAAAACATTTGGATGTATTTAAAAGTGATCCCCCACTAAGAGAGGGTTAGATTCCAAATGGCAAGTCTTAGAAACGAATTGATCTGTAATCTGTAATCTGTCATATTCATATCAAGTAGAACCAACTCTAACAATTACATGTTGCAGCTTTCAACCTAGCAGAAGCCTGTCCGATGAACTCACCCATTATTTTATTGGCTATAAAAGCTCAAATTGTTTGACTTTAGTTCTCATAAAAGAAAAAGCCATTTTCATGGCTATTGCACTTATCCGTCTTTGAATAAAGCTAAACCCATGTTTTATTCTTTTTTAATTTCTCCAAATCTTCTGTGTTTCTAATACCATGATGGGAATGGACCCCATTCCTAATTCAAAGTATGATTAAAGTAAATGCAATTAGTATTGTTTCAATCTTTGATGTCAGCCAGAAACGTTCTTAGCAGCACCTGCAATGTGCCCAGTAATGACTCCTGCAATTTGTATGGAGTTACATGTATTGGTAACATATCTAAATATGATTTTAGATTCTTTTCTATAAGAACCATTGCTAATACTACTATTGGAACTGTTTGGCATTGTTGTGCTAGTTACTTATAAAATTAATAAGTTACTATTATTAGTTACTTTTAAGGGAAAGTAATATATTACTATTACTTATTACTTTTCTAAAAAAAGTAATATATTACTATTAATATTTACTAACTAAAGTAACTAGTAACTGTTGAGTTACTTTTAAGTAAGTATAGTTTATCAATTCTCATATTCAGATTTGCTCACACAGTACTTGTGTGAGGAATACATGCTTACTGCACATGAATACAAGTGTATTAAAGTCGTATACATAGTATTAGAATAATGATGAATAGCATTTTACAGATTGCAAAGTCCCACAGACTAGTCTTTATAGTCAGAGTCACAATTTAATACTTAAACCAAAGTATACACAGCCAGCAACACAAGACCCATAACAAGTTACAACCCATCAAATTTTCAACAATGTACATTACGCTAATCTGCTAAAACTAATGCTGAGGATGCAAAAATGCTTACAGAAAATGTCATATGGGTCTAACAAAATCAACCAAAATATCACATTATATAACTATTCACAATGACTACACAATGACTACACATTTCTGTTGGCTCGAAGAAGGAGCAACTTTTCAAAGTGTTTGTCAGTGAGTCTATTTCTTCTTGCAGTCAGCACTTGTCCACCAAGACTGAAGAGGTGTTCAGTGGGTGTACTAGATGGCAGAGCTGTATTAGTGTTCAGAAATATCTTCTTAACTATAGGGTAACTGTTGAGTGAAGATATTTCTCTGGAGCAGTCAGCCAGATACATGTCCATCTGAGAAGTTATACTGACATTGGTTGGTGTCGACTCTTTGAAGCTAAAGAAGCAGTCTTCAGCAGTTAATGCAGAAGCTACAGATGATCTATGTGCAGGTTCATCCAGTTTCTGCATGTCATCAAGGAGCAGAGCCTTGCCTCTGAGTTTCTGCTCTTCACTCTCCATCCGTCACAAATGGAACTGTGGATGCACTATGGTAGCCAGAATGAGCTCTGCACACGCCAGAAGATGATTGAACCAAGCCTCAATGCCTTTAAGAAGAGCATCAACTAGCAGCACAACAAGCTTCACAGACTGCCTGACTTTGGACAACTTGTTTTTCAGGCACATAATGGTGGGGATTAGGATTCCCATGAAGCTTTTCAGCTCTGACTGCAGGATGTCTAGAGCCATTGCCAAGGGTTGCATTGCTTGCACAAACTCAGCAACAAAGGTAATTTATGCAGGCCTGAAGATAGCAATTTCAGTCTGTTCATTATCTCATTCAGCAAGTGTTCACCCCAACTTGCAAAGAGATCCCATAGAAAGTGGAATTCTATTGTGTCACATTGGGAATAATCAATGCCAGATCACACTTATTTTGAACCACCTCAGCAGCTTGGGTGCTGTGACTAGCCTTGTTCCAAGCAACATAGCATTTGGTCATAATGCTTCACATGATCTTTTTATACTGTACATCATTACAAGCAGATTCAGCATCTTGCACGGCAACTAGATTGAATGTGTGTGTGCTGCACATATCAGATGGGAAGGCAGTGAATAGGTATTCTCGCTTTGTCCTGACTGACTCAGCACAGCTGTCAAACTGTTGTAAATCACTTCACAATCATCATCCTCATCTTGGGATAGAATGCTTGTAGTTTCAGATCTCTCACATTCTGAGAAGACAGAGAAAGACTTTACAAAATGGCTGCCATTGTCAGTAATTGTCACACACACCTTCTGATCTATCTTGTACTTGATGTGAATGCTCTCAAGAGTTGATACTATGAGATCATATATATGCCTCCCCTGTAATCTGCAGTATGACAAAGGAGCTAATTTTCATTGAAGTGTGTCACAGTCGATCCAGTGGATGATGACGTCAAAGAAATTACAATTCTGATGGGTCCAAATGTCAGCCATAGTACAAACAGTTGAAATGCTTGCTAAGGTTTCCATCAGATTATCTTTCATATCGCTGAACTGTTTCTCCACTCATTCAACAAGAGTTTTCCTGCTCATGATCACCTTTCCTGGCTGCAGGCCAGTTACAAGGTTGATGAAGGATAGCTGTTCAACAACGGTGAAACACTACATGTCATTCACTATGAAGTCAATGATCAAACTATCCACCTTGGACTGTGTAACATGACCAGAACCAATTACTGCTGCAATAGATGGCTGTGTCAGTGATTTCTTGTCGAGCTTGTCAGCACCCAAATCAACTTCTTTCTTCTTCAGGGTATTTAGCTTTCCAACTGTGATAGGAGGTGATGTCTAAAGATGCTTTTTTAAATTTGATGTTCTGTTTACCGCAGTTCTATAGGGCTTCTTTGCTGGTGGACATAGCTTAAATTTCACATCAATGTTTTTCCATTGTTAGTAATTAGGTCAAAGAATTCCATGTACACAGATCATTCAAATGAACTTTGACTTTCTATTTCTGAGTGAAAGCACTAAGCAAAAAAATAAATGGATGTGCCTGGAAAATATATATATATATATATATATATATATATATATATATATATATATATACATTGCAAATGAAAACTACGGTTAATCTTTCTTAAATGACGCCTCTGTCAAAATGTGGCTATGACTGGCTGAAGCTTAAAATAAAGGGTCTGCCAGAAATAAAACAAAGAAAAAAGTTAAAATTAACTGTATAGAACTTTTGTTTTTGAAAACATGAACCTAAAGTGAATGAATTTTCTAAGTTTTTTTAATAGCTGAATAAAACCCTTTTATATCTGAAAAAAATAGTATATGGAACAACATAAACAAATGAAATGCTGCAAGACTAAGCTTTTATTTTAGCAAAAAAAAAAAAAAAGTGAAGTCGTGTCCTATGTGAAATGCTCCCCATTCAACCTTAAATGAACCCACTGGTCTGCTTTTCCGCATTGAACAGCTTTGGCTCTGCTACACAGCTTTTAATTTGGTCCATATAAAGCAATTACTGCCAATCGGCATCAAGGTCCCCCCAGAGCAGCCCCTCATGTGGCAAACCCCTAACCCCCAAAGCAGCCCCATACCCAGCAATTCCAGTGTTCCATTATAGGTTCATAGGTTGGTACTAGGCTATCACCCCTAGGGCCTATACAAGCCTAGCCATAACAATTCCCTGGCTATTTCTTCCCACACTATTTACTTCCCTGGACCCCTGTCTAGCAGGGTGACTGACGTGATCCCCGGGGTGAATTTCCTTTCTCCCATCCAATCGTCAAGGTTCTTTTTGAAGAGGGCCAAAGAGGCACTCTGCTTGACATGTATGGGCAATCTATTCCAGAATCTGGGGAGTCTCTGGGTCAGGAACCTATCCCTCCAGCATGTTTTGTTTATTGTGATGATTACTTTGCTATTTCTCCCCACTTACCATAAACACTGTTCAAATCTGTCAGTGTGCATGCTGGTTTCTTACTTATTTCTACAATTATTACAGATATTGAAATAAAAGAGCATAAACACTGATAACTATTTGCTAAACAAATAATACAGTCTCACAGTGAAAATAGACTTAGCATGACCACATAAACATCTCTGCCCTTGAAACTCACATTCATAGAAATGGCACTATAAACCTCACATTCAAAGAAAATGCATCTGACCAGTGGAGGACATCTACACAACAGGCCACTCTAATACAATATGCAGAGGATTTCACTCTCATTTGCATATCTGAATCTATGTCAAGCATTACGTGGTAGAGACCAAATGTTCGACATTTGGATGTTCGAATATCAAAAAAAAAAAAAGAAAGAAAAACACACTTTAGCAGTGTGAGCTGCACACTCCCCTACTTATATATACCAACTCTGAGACTGCACTTCAGTGCAGAAAAGGGAAATTCTCCCTATCTGCACCGTATGGCGCCATTGAAAGTCAATCTTTGAACACTTGGAATTTCGAACGTTTGGTCTCGACCATGTAACGTTCGAAATTGTGAGCATTCGAAGAATTGACATAGACCCTTTGAAACATGGTACACCTCCAAAAAATTGCTCAGGAAGCTTTAACAGCCACTGAAACATGGCTTTGTAACTCATAACTCAAGCTAAACCCAAAAAAGACCAAACTACTATTTTCCCCATATCCCTCTGTCATGTAAAAAATAAATTTAAAGTCCACTCTTTCGATAATACAACTATTGAAGTCACTTCTTATAGCAAATTATTATGAGTGACAGGGGATCATAATCTTACATTCGACCTGTATGTACAAAATTGCATAAGAAAAACTCAACAAAAACTAGGAATGCTTTACAGAGCCAAAAACATTCTCATTGACAGAAATAAAACTAGACTTGCCACTACTTAACCCCTCCCCACACTTCTTTATGGTATGCGCATCCTCACTAACTTCCAGGCTTCACAAAAATTAAAACTTGAACAATGCGATAATAAAGTTGCTAAATAAACTCTCCACTGCAAGTGGTATACCACTTGTTATGGAGGTTTCACATGCTCAGAAGTATGCATGCACCTCCCATATGGAGTAATTGCAAAGCTTACACAGCCGCAGTAGGGTGGGAGTGAACTAGGGCCCACTCCCTGGCAGCAGTATAATACTGACCAACAACTTCTAGAGCCCATTCCCTGGCAGCAGTATGATACTGCACCAACAACCTCTAGGGCCCACTCCCTGGCAGCAGTATGATACTGCACCAACAACCTCTAGGGCCCACTCCCTGGCAGCAGTATGATACTGCACAAACAACCTCTAGGGCCCACTCCCTGGCAGCAGTATGATACTGCACCAACAACCACTAGGGCTCTCTTCCTGGCAGCAGTATGATACTGCACAAGCATCTTCTAGGGCCCACTCCCTGGCAGCAGTATGATACTGCACAAACAACCTCTACGGCTCCCTCCCTGGCAGCAGTATGATACTGAACCAACAACCCCTAGGGCTCACTTCCTGGCATCAGTATGATATTGCACCAACAACCTGTAGGGCACACTCGCTGGCAGCAGTATGATACTGCACCAACAACCTCTAGGGCTCAAGTCCTGGCAGCAGTATGATACTGCAACAACAGCCTGTAGGGCCCACTCATTGGCAGCAGTATGATACTGCACTAACAACCTCTAGAGGTCACTCCCTGGCAGCAGTATGATACTGCACCAAAAACCTCTAGGGCCCACTCCCTGGCAGCAGTACAATACTGCACCAACAACCTCTAGGGCCCATTCCCTTGGCAGCAGTATGATACTGCACCAACAACATCTAGGGCCCACTCCCTGGCAGCAGTATGATACTGCACCAACAACCTCAAGGGCCCACTCCCTGGCAGCAGTATGATACTGCTCAAACAACCTCTAGGGCCCACTCCCTGGCAGCAGTATGATACTGAACCAACAACCCCTAGGGCCCACTCATTGGCAGCAGTATGATACTGCACTAACAACCTCTAGAAGTCACTCCCTGGCAGCAGTATGATACTGCACCAAAAACCTCTAGGGCCCACTCCCTGGCAGCAGAATGATACTGTTCTAACAACCTCTAGGGCCCAATCTCTGGCAGCAGTATGATACTTCACCAACATCCTCTAGGGCCCACTCCCTGGCAGCAGTATGATACTGCACCAAAAACCACTAGGGCTCACTCACTGGCAGCAGTATGATACTGCATCAACAACCTCTAGGGCCCACTCCCTGGCAGTAGTATGATACTGTAACAACAACCTTTAGGGCCCACTCCCTGGCAGCAGTATGATATACTGCACCAACAACCTCTAAGGCTCACTCCCTGGCAGCAGTATGATACTCCACCAACATCCTCTAAGGCCCACTCCCTGGCAGCAGTATGATACTGCACCAACAACCTCTAGGGCCTACTTCCTGGCAGCAGTATGATACTGCACCAAAAACCACTAGGGCTCACTCCCTGGCAGCAGTATGATACTGCACCAACAACACCTAGGGCTCACTCCCTGGCAGTAGTATGATACTGCACCAGCAACCTCTAGGGACCACTCCCTGGCAACAGTATGATACTGCACCAACATCCTCTAGGGCTCACGCCCTGGCGGCAGTATGATACTGCAACAACAACCTCTAGGGCCCACTCCCTGGCAGCAGTATGGTACTGCACCAACATCCTCTAGGGTCCACTCCTGGCAGCAGTATGATACTGCAGCAACAACCTCTAGGGTCCACTCCCTGGCAGCAGTATGATACTGCACCAACAACCTCTAGGGCCCAATCCTTGGCAGCAGTATGATACTCCACCAAGAACCACTAGGGCCCACTCCTTGACAGCAGTATAATACTGCACCAACAACCTCTAGTTCTCACTCCCTGGCAGCAGTATGATACTGCACCAACAACCTCTAGGGTCCACTCCCTAGCAGCAGTATGATACTGCACCAACAACCTCTAGGGTCCACTCCCTGGCAGCAGTATGATACTGCACCAACATCCTCTTGGGCCCACTCCCTGGCAGCAGTATGATACTGCAAAAAAACCTCTAGTGCCCACTCCCTGGCAGCAGCATGATACTGCACCAACAACAACTAGGGCTCACTCCCTGGCAGCAGTATGATACTGCACCAACAACCTCTAGGGACCACTCCCTGGCAACAGTATGATACTGCAACAACCTCTAGGGCCCACTCCCTGGCAGCAGTATGATACTGCACCAACAACCTCTAGGGCCCACTCCCTGGCAGCAGTATGATACTGCACCAACATCCTCTAGGGTCCACTCCCTGGCAGCAGTATGATATTGCACCAACAACCTCTAGGGCCCACTCCTTGGCAGCAGTATGATACTGTACCAACAACCTTTAAGACCCACTCCCTGGCAGCAGTATGATACTGCACCAACAACCTCTAGGGCCCACTCCCTGGCAGCAGTATGATACTGCACCAACAACCTCTAGGGCTCACTCCCTGGCAGCAGTATGATACTGCACCAACAACCTCTAGGGCCCACTCCTGGCAGCAGTATGGTACTGCACCAACAACCTCTAGTGCCCACTCCCTGGCAGCAGCATGATACTGCACCAACAACAACTAGGGCTCACTCCCTGGCAGCAGTATGATACTGCACCAACAACCTCTAGGGCCCACTCCCTGGCAGCAGTATGATACTGCACCAACATGCTCTAGGGCCCACTTCCTGGCAGCAGTATGATATCACACCAACAACCTCTAAGGCCCACTCCCTGGTAGCAGTATGATACTGCACCAAAATCCACTAGGGCTCACTCCCTGGCAGCAGTATGATACTGCACCAACAACATCTTGGGCTCACTCCCTGGCAGCAGTATGATACTGCACCAACAACCTCTAGGGACCACTCCCTGACAACAGTATGATACTGCACCAACATCCTCTTGGGCCCACTCCCTGGCAGCAGTATGATACTGCAAAAAAACCTCTAGTGCCCACTCCCTGGCAGCAGCATGATACTGCACCAACAACAACTAGGGCTCACTCCCTGGCAGCAGTATGATACTGCACCAACAACCTCTAGGGACCACTCCCTGGCAACAGTATGATACTGCAACAACCTCTAGGGCCCACTCCCTGGCAGCAGTATGATACTGCACCAACAACCTCTAGGGCCCATTCCCTGGCAGCAGTATGATAGTGCACCAACATCCTCTAGGGTCCACTCCCTGGCAGCAGTATGATATTGCACCAACAACCTCTAGGGCCCACTCCTGGCAGCAGTATGATACTGTACCAACAACCTTTAGGGCCCACTCCCTGGCAGCAGTATGACACTGCACCAACAACCTCTAGGGCCCTCTCCCTGGCAGCAGTATGATACTGCACCAACAACCTCTAGGGCTCACTCCCTGGCAGCAGTATGATGCTGCACCAACAACCTCTAGAGCCCACTCCCTGGCAGCAGTATGATACTGCACCAACAACCTTTAGGGCCCACTCCCTGGCAACAGTAGGATACTGCACCAACAACGTCTAGGGCCCACACCCTGGCAGCAGTATGATACTGCACCAACAACCTCTAGGGCCCACTCCCTGGCAGCAGTATGATACTGCACCAACATGCTCTAGGGCCCACTTCCTGGCAGCAGTATGATATCACACCAACAACCTCTAAGGCCCACTCCCTGGTAGCAGTATGATACTGCACCAAAATCCACTAGGGCTCACTCCCTGGCAGCAGTATGATACTGCACCAACAACATCTTGGGCTCACTCCCTGGCAGCAGTATGATACTGCACCAACAACCTCTAGGGACCACTCCCTGACAACAGTATGATACTGCACCAACATCCTCTAGGGCCCACTCCCTGGCAGCAGTATGATACTGCAACAACAACCTCTAGGGCCCACTCCCTGGCAGCAGTATGGTACTGCACCAACATCCTCTAGTGTCCACTCCCTGGCAGCAGTATGATACTGCAACAACAACCTCTAGGGCCCACTCCCTGGCAGCAGTATGATACTGCACCAACAACCTCTGGGGCCCACTCCTTGGCAGCAGTATAATACTCCACCAAAAACCACTAGGGCCCACTCCTTGACAGCAGTATAATGCTGCACCAACAACCTCTAGAGCTCACTCCCTGGCAGCAGTATGATACTGCACCAACAACCTCTAGGGCCCACTCCCTGGCAGCAGTATGATACTGAACCAACAACCCCTAGGGCCCACTCATTGGCAGCAGTATGATACTGCACTAACAACCTCTAGAAGTCACTCCCTGGCAGCAGTATGATACTGCACCAAAAACCTCTAGGGCCCACTCCCTGGCAGCAGAATGATACTGTTCTAACAACCTCTAGGGCCCAATCTCTGGCAGCAGTATGATACTTCACCAACATCCTCTAGGGCCCACTCCCTGGCAGCAGTATGATACTGCACCAAAAACCACTAGGGCTCACTCACTGGCAGCAGTATGATACTGCATCAACAACCTCTAGGGCCCACTCCCTGGCAGTAGTATGATACTGTAACAACAACCTTTAGGGCCCACTCCCTGGCAGCAGTATGATATACTGCACCAACAACCTCTAAGGCTCACTCCCTGGCAGCAGTATGATACTCCACCAACATCCTCTAAGGCCCACTCCCTGGCAGCAGTATGATACTGCACCAACAACCTCTAGGGCCTACTTCCTGGCAGCAGTATGATACTGCACCAAAAACCACTAGGGCTCACTCCCTGGCAGCAGTATGATACTGCACCAACAACACCTAGGGCTCACTCCCTGGCAGTAGTATGATACTGCACCAGCAACCTCTAGGGACCACTCCCTGGCAACAGTATGATACTGCACCAACATCCTCTAGGGCTCACGCCCTGGCGGCAGTATGATACTGCAACAACAACCTCTAGGGCCCACTCCCTGGCAGCAGTATGGTACTGCACCAACATCCTCTAGGGTCCACTCCCTGGCAGCAGTATGATACTGCAGCAACAACCTCTAGGGTCCACTCCCTGGCAGCAGTATGATACTGCACCAACAACCTCTAGGGCCCAATCCTTGGCAGCAGTATGATACTCCACCAAGAACCACTAGGGCCCACTCCTTGACAGCAGTATAATACTGCACCAACAACCTCTAGTTCTCACTCCCTGGCAGCAGTATGATACTGCACCAACAACCTCTAGGGCCCACTCCCTAGCAGCAGTATGATACTGCACCAACAACCTCTAGGGTCCACTCCCTGGCAGCAGTATGATACTGCACCAACATCCTCTCACTGGCAGCAGTATGATACTGCAAAAAAACCTCTAGTGCCCACTCCCTGGCAGCAGCATGATACTGCACCAACAACAACTAGGGCTCACTCCCTGGCAGCAGTATGATACTGCACCAACAACCTCTAGGGACCACTCCCTGGCAACAGTATGATACTGCAACAACCTCTAGGGCCCACTCCCTGGCAGCAGTATGATACTGCACCAACAACCTCTAGGGCCCATTCCCTGGCAGCAGTATGATAGTGCACCAACATCCTCTAGGGTCCACTCCCTGGCAGCAGTATGATATTGCACCAACAACCTCTAGGGCCCACTCCTTGGCAGCAGTATGATACTGTACCAACAACCTTTAGGGCCCACTCCCTGGCAGCAGTATGACACTGCACCAACAACCTCTAGGGCCCTCTCCCTGGCAGCAGTATGATACTGCACCAACAACCTCTAGGGCTCACTCCCTGGCAGCAGTATGATGCTGCACCAACAACCTCTAGAGCCCACTCCCTGGCAGCAGTATGATACTGCACCAACAACCTTTAGGGCCCACTCCCTGGCAACAGTAGGATACTGCACCAACAACGTCTAGGGCCCACACCCTGGCAGCAGTATGATACTGCACCAACAACCTCTAGGGCCCACTCCCTGGCAGCAGTATGATACTGCACCAACATGCTCTAGGGCCCACTTCCTGGCAGCAGTATGATATCACACCAACAACCTCTAAGGCCCACTCCCTGGTAGCAGTATGATACTGCACCAAAATCCACTAGGGCTCACTCCCTGGCAGCAGTATGATACTGCACCAACAACATCTTGGGCTCACTCCCTGGCAGCAGTATGATACTGCACCAACAACCTCTAGGGACCACTCCCTGACAACAGTATGATACTGCACCAACATCCTCTTGGGCCCACTCCCTGGCAGCAGTATGATACTGCAAAAAAACCTCTAGTGCCCACTCCTGGCAGCAGCATGATACTGCACCAACAACAACTAGGGCTCACTCCCTGGCAGCAGTATGATACTGCACCAACAACCTCTAGGGACCACTCCCTGGCAACAGTATGATACTGCAACAACCTCTAGGTCCCACTCCTGGCAGCAGTATGATACTGCACCAACAACCTCTAGGGCCCATTCCCTGGCAGCAGTATGATAGTGCACCAACATCCTCTAGGGTCCACTCCCTGGCAGCAGTATGATATTGCACCAACAACCTCTAGGGCCCACTCCTTGGCAGCAGTATGATACTGTACCAACAACCTTTAGGGCCCACTCCCTGGCAGCAGTATGACACTGCACCAACAACCTCTAGGGCCCTCTCCCTGGCAGCAGTATGATACTGCACCAACAACCTCTAGGGCTCACTTCTGGCAGCAGTATGATGCTGCACCAACAACCTCTAGAGCCCACTCCCTGGCAGCAGTATGATACTGCACCAACAACCTTTAGGGCCCACTCCCTGGCAACAGTAGGATACTGCACCAACAACGTCTAGGGCCCACACCCTGGCAGCAGTATGATACTGCACCAACAACCTCTAGGGCCCACTCCCTGGCAGCAGTATGATACTGCACCAACATGCTCTAGGGCCCACTTCCTGGCAGCAGTATGATATCACACCAACAACCTCTAAGGCCCACTCCCTGGTAGCAGTATGATACTGCACCAAAATCCACTAGGGCTCACTCCCTGGCAGCAGTATGATACTGCACCAACAACATCTTGGGCTCACTCCCTGGCAGCAGTATGATACTGCACCAACAACCTCTAGGGACCACTCCCTGACAACAGTATGATACTGCACCAACATCCTCTAGGGCCCACTCCCTGGCAGCAGTATGATACTGCAACAACAACCTCTAGGGCCCACTCCCTGGCAGCAGTATGGTACCAAGAACCACTAGGGCCCACTCCTTGACAGCAGTATAATGCTGCACCAACAACCTCTAGAGCTCACTCCCTGGCAGCAGTATGATACTGCACCAACAACCTCTATGGCCCACTCCCTGGTAGCAGTATGATACTGCACCAACAACCTCTAGGGTCCACTCCCTGGCAGCAGTATGATACTGCACCAAAATCCTCTTGGGCCCACTCAGTGGCAGCAGTATGATACTGCACCAACATCCTCTAGGGCCCACTCCCTGGCAGCAGCATGATACTGCAACAAAAACCTCTAGTGCTCACTCGCTGGCAGCAGTATGATACTGCACCAACAACCTCTAGGGCCCACTCCCTGGCAGCAGTTTGATACTCCACCAAGAACCACAAGGGCCCACTCCCTAACAGCAGTATGATACTGCACCAACAACCTCTAGGTTTCACTCCCTGGCAGCAGTATGATACTGCAACAACAACCTCTAGTGCCCACTCCCTGGCAGCAGTATGATAGTGCACCAACATCCTCTAGGGTCCACTCCCTGGCAGCAGTATGATACTGCACCAACAACCTCTAGGGCCCACTCCCTGGCAGCAGTATGATACTGCACCAACAACCTCTATGTCCCACTCCCTGACAGTAGTATGATACTGCATCAACAACCTCTAGGGTCCACTCCCTGGTAGCAGTATGATACTGTACCAACAACGTTTAGGGCCCACTCCCTGGCAGCAGTATGATACTGCACCAACAACCTCTAGGGACCACTCTCTGGCAGCAGTATGATACCGCACCAACAACCTCTAGGGCTCACTCCCTGGCAGCAGTATGATACTGCACCAACAACCTCTATGGCCCACTCCCTGGCAGCAGTATGATACTCCACCAACAAACTCTAGGGCCCACTCACTGGTAGCAGTATGATACTGCACCAACATCCTCTAGGGCCCACTTCCTGGCAGCAGTATGATACTGCAACAATAACCTTTATGGCCCACTCCCTGGTAGCAGTATGATACTGCACCAACAACCTCTAGGGCCCACTCCTTGGCAGCAGTATGCTACTGTACCAACAACCTTTAGGGCCCACTCCCTGGCAACAGTATGATACTGTACCAACAACCTCTAGGATGCTCTGACTGGCAGCAGTATAATACTGCACCAAGAACCTCTAGGGCTCACTCCCTGGCATCAGTATGATACTGCACCAACAACCTCTAGGGCCCACTCCCTGACAGCAGTATGATACTGTACCAACAACCTCTAGGGCTCACTCCCTGGCTGCAGTATGATACTGCATCAACAACCTCTAGGGCCCACTCCCAGGCAGCAGTATAATACAGCACCAGCAACCTCTATGGCCCACTCCTGACAGTAGTATGATACTGCACCAACAACCTCTAGGGCCCACTCCCTGGTAGCAGTATGATACTGTACCAACAACCTTTAGGGCCCACTCCCTGGCAGCAGTATGATACTGCACCAACAACCTCTAGGGACCACTGCCTGGCAGCAGTATGATACTGCACCAACAACCTCTAGGGCTCACTCCCTGGCAGCAGTATGATACTGCACCAACAACCTCTATGGCCCACTCCCTGGCAGCAGTATGATACTCCACCAACAACCTCTATGGCCCACTCCCTGGCAGCAGTATGATACTCCACCAACCTCTAGTGCCCACTCACTGGTAGCAGTATGATACTGCACCAACAACCTCTAGGGCCCACTCCCTGGCAGCAGTATGATACTGCACCAACAACCTCTAGGGCCCACTCCCTGGCAGCAGTATGATACTCCACCAACAACCTCTAGGGCCCACTCCCTGGCAGCAGTATGACGCTGCACCAAAAACCTCTAGGGCTCACTCCCTGGCAGCAGTATGATACTGCACTAACAACCTTTATGGCCCACTCCCTGGCAGCAGTATGATACTCCACCAACAACCTGTAGGGCCTACTCCCTTGCAGCAGTATGATACTGCACCAACAACCTGTAGAGCCCACTCCCTGGCAGCAGTATGATGCTGCACCAACAGCCTCTTGGGCTCACTCCCTGGCAGTAGTATGATACTGCACCAACAACCTCTATCTCCACATCTGCCATGGACTTGGGTCAGACTGAGCCCATGGAAGGCTAAAAGGGGTCCATGAATGAGGAGAAGAACTGGTGCCAGCTGATGGTCAGCTGCGGGAGGGCAGCAAAAAAGTTGCTGTAGTGTATTTGTGTGGTTTATACTTTTGTATTTTTATGCACTCAGCCTATAAGGTTTATTTTTTATATAAGTGTGAATGGCATTGTGTAATTGTTTTGGCTATGATGTTTGAGTAGTTGAAATATTTGGTTGTGCACATCAATTGCTGAGAATTGCTTGAGGAGGCTGATACATTGGTAGTGAAATGCAGACTGTACTCAATAAACTTAATCATACTTCTTTTTCAGCATGCATTGTTTATAACACACATACACACACACACACACACATATATATATATATATATATATATATATATATATATATATATATATATATATATATATATATATTATATATATATATATATATATATATATATATATATATATATATATATACACACACATATACACATATACACATATATATATATATATATATATATATATATATATATATATATATATATAAAACACACACACACACACACACACACACACACACACACACACACACACACACACACACACACACACACACACACACACACACACACACACACACACACACACACACACACTGGCAAAAATTAAAGCAAACCTCAATGGATACTGAGAATTCCTAAGGGGTAAACGTAATGTATGAACAGGCTCACTAAGAAACAACCAGCTACTTACAGCACTAAATCCATAAGCTAGAACACAGACACAGATCCTTTCATAATGGCACCATTTTCATTTGCTAACTAGTAAAACTGACACAGGAAAACTGCTATAAGAGTTACTAAACTATGTAGAATTTTCAATGTAATAAATCCTATTTTTCCCAATACGCTTCAAAATAGTATATAAGCTCCTGTTGACATAATACTGCTATAAAATACCTGTGTTGAAAAGCATACCATGTGATCTTGTAATTTCCAATGAGCCACACAACAATGTGGATTTAAATTAAGCAAATCACTTGAAATGTCTATATGCACAGAGATATAAAAGCATGTGAAGTCTCACAGATGAAAATAGTTCAGTTAATGTGCCACACTGTGCAAACCAGAAAGCACTTGCACAGAAAATCTCCCAGATTTCTGGACCTCAGATCCATTTCTCCTCACTAAAGCTTCACAGCTTAAGTTGCTTTAAATAATGTTCATTCTGTTCTTAAAAGGTATTGAAATGCTGTGTTTGTAAAGATACAGCTATCATATTCCATCACAAAGACTGCAACCCTTCTGTACCAGTACACATCAAAACTACTAAAGCACTAGTGACATGCAAACCTGAATTCTTACAACTAATGTCAAGTGGGGTTTCACAAGTCTATTTTCCAGTAACATTTAGCTTCTAGGTTAAAATCAAAACTGTCAAATATTTATATTACTTTCACTTTAACATTTACTCTGCATGTTGAAGGAGGTGAAAACACCTGCAGCTAAATAATAGTTGTTTGTAGTTAGTACGCATACAACAAATAATCTTACAAAAACTGCTATAATATGAACAAGTAACATGAATCATCAGCTCTAGGTGCTGTGCTGTCCAAGGGGAGGGTTCAAACTCAGATTACTCAAAAGCAAAACAACTTTCAATTTCCAGCACGATTCATTAACATACGTGAGGAACATCACTAGCTACATCACTGCCGTTATGACATGGAAATATGGAAACTGAGACTTGTGAAGTACGCTTACTGATGTGGCTAAAAGCTGCCCTTTTTACTTTATTTAAAAACACATTCATCACTTAATAAAATATAAAAAAAAAAACAATATGACATACTTTTCATAGAAAGCATTCTCCAAAAGCATTTTGGGGGTGGTTGTTATTTACAGGAAAGTGTCGATACCCTTTTAGTAGCATTAAACCACAGATAATGTAAGAACATCAATCTGTTTGTATTTTACTGAGCTTATTTAGTTCTAACAATTTGTAACATGCAATACAGCAACTTATTTAATTTTCTCTCGAAACAGCCAGAGGTAGAGCCAGGCAAACAACCATAAATGGCAATGTGGGAAAGGGAAGGCAAGCAACTGTGGAGCTGCAAACGTGGAAACTACGTTGATCAACCGCAAGGCGCAAACTCGGAAATCTCATTCTTCTCTTTTTTTTAATAGTGGGTGGCATGCATCTATGTGTATGACACACACATGATCCTCCTTAAAGGAGAACATGCCACAGTCTTAAGGACTTTTTTTTGTTTGTGGTTTTGGAAGTCTGCATTGTGGACTGCCCCTCTTGCTCCCGCAGCTACATGGCTGAATTCAAGCAAAAAGTAACACAAAAGTAATTCACATTTGCGTTGCTAGTTATTAAAAAAGTAACATATTACAATTACTGTGCTACTATATTGACAAGTAATGCATAATATTACTAGTTACTTAAAAATGTAATATATTACAGTAACGTGTTACTCCCATCACTGCTGTTTGCGTAGCTTTCTTCTGCATTGCTCTCATTTCTGCCAGCAAATCCTGATATTTTATGATTTTGTGTTTCTCAGTACACAAGACACTGTAGTCACTGGGTGTAGTGATTTCAATGATCAATGCTACTTTTATCTTCTTTTCATGGACCACTATATCTTGTTTTCTCGCATCTATCTTTTGAACTGTTGGTAATGGGTGATCCCATGTGATGTAGACTCCATCATTTTCTATGATGCTTTGTGGCTCATGTTTCCAGTGTTTTGGCTCCTTCAGTATTATAATGTTTGCACAATCCCCAGTGCATCAGTCTTGCCACATTATTATGCCTTTCAGTATACAGTCCTTCTACTATTAGTATATCACAACCAGCAACAAGGTGTGCGACTGTTTCCAATTCTGTTTTATAAAACCTACATTTATCTGTTTCATTGACATGTTCAATGGACTTTGTAAACCAGTGTGTACATAGCCCACTATCTTGGGCCCCAGTATTAACCTTTCACCTTTTGGTTTGAATTTGCCTTTCCTTAACCATTCCTGCATTTGATCCTGATCAACATGAGGTTCTTCCAGTTTTTCAATACTTGCAACTATATTTATGCATTTTCCACATTTCTTGCCTTCTTATCTGATCCTTCACATTATATTCTTTCTTTTCTTTTCTGGCACATTCAGTTGCTGTTTGATTTTTATCTACTTCTGGTTTGATTTCCATTCCCGCTTGACACAGATATGCTTCTGCTACACTAAGAAGGGACGTCTTCTTAGATTCTTCTGAAAGGGGGGATGATATAATTGAAGGAAAGTCTGATAATTTAATTTGGAGTACTGCAAGAAACTTTTGGGAGTAAAAAGACACTTCCAGCCAGTCACATTTAATTAAATGATTCGTAGAAGCTTTCAGTTTGCCATGACCCTTAACCCTTAAGGGGCAAGTGGAATCATACCAGTCTGGTCATTCACTGCCAGTGGTACTTCTCAACTTTTGCTTTCAGATTATTTGTTTTAGTACTTTTTATCATCAGTGCAACTTCTTTACAATTAAATCCATTAAAAGCACAGTTGTGAGTAAGTATTCTAACTATAAAGGCAGATATTTAAGGAAAGGTCACTGTGAAAGCAAATCATAACATCTGCAAAATACCCATCTTACTAGTGGGCTCTACCAGCCAGATACAACAGAAGCAGTGGCTGTGTTCCTGCGGATTGCCACTATAGCTCTTTTATTGGGTAGGCACTGATGTAGGTATGCATGTGGTTTTCTTATATAGCCTGCATTGTTGCACATTATCTTAGATTCTTCAAGTCAAATTTACACATAGAGAAGGATAGCTATTGAAAGAAACTAGCACATCTTATTGGTGATTTAGTAAAATACATAGTATTATGGGCCAAGTTCCAAAAGCTATTTACGGACAATGCAGCACACTGAAGGAAGACATCAGTGTACCAGCTGCAGACATAATTTGGGAAAAATGCTGAAATGAGTCTGAGTACTTAGCTATTCGGTGTAGGATAATTATGGATTCCACGCATGACCGTCTGATTCAAAAACACCGTGCACATGCCCAAAGCAACTTAAATGTCACAAACTGCAATGCCAACTCTGTTTCCAAAATCCTCAGCATATACTATACTGCCTCACAAGGAATGAAACATACTACTGTGGATTCTGCTGTATTCCATAAAAATACTTTAAAAAAAAAGAAAAATGCAACTTGCAGTTAATGAACCGTAACAGGCTACAGTAATACAAGCCATAAGTGAGGATGTGGCTCTGCACCTTAGAGGCAGTCAGCTAGAGTCAGAGCAAGGCTCTAATGAAACCAGTTGTCAGACAAACAAATAATCAACAAATACTGCCAGACAGCTGATACAGGCTGTTTGCAACATGTGTGCCCCCCGCGTCTGTGCAGACACTGAAGAAACCCCATCCCTCTTGAAACCAAAGTGTGTCTCAGCCTGGGTGTACTTGCATCTGGGATATTTCAGAGACACATGGGGATGCTGTGGGAGTGCGAGAGACAGCTGCCAGTCATATCCTGGCAAAATTTCTGTCATCAATGTGCAGCAATGCGGATGACTATATCCACTTTCCATCCATCGCAATGGAGCAGAGAGCTGTAATTCACCAGTTCTATAACACAACAAACCTCCCCCATGTACTCAGTGCAATAGATTGCACACACATCCCTCTCAAGACACCAGTACCTCCTGAAGCAAACCGATATATAAACAGAAAGGGCTGGCCATCCCTGAACTGTCACTTTGTGTGTGTGCAGAAGATGGCAGCATAACAAACTTGATGGAAACACACCCTGGAAGTGTCCATGAAGCTGCCATATGGAGGGAAAGTGGACTGAGGGCTGCATTCCAACAAGGTAAAATACCTGAGGGACTACTACTGGGTAAGTACAGGAACACAGCTAGGATGTAAGCTAAGGATATCCCTCCCCAACAATATCCATGTATGTGTACTCCCCATAACAGGGGACTGTGGTTATCCACTTGTCTAATGACCCCATACCATGACCCATCCAACCTACAGAGCAGGCATAAAATACAGTACATGCAACAACTAGAAATACAATAGAGTGTGTGTCTGATGTACTGAAAGCTTGGTTCAGATGTCTGGGCACATCCACGGTGCACTGTAATACACACCTGAGAAGACAGCACAAATTATAATGGTATATGCCATGCTGCACAACATGCCTACTAGTGCACATGGTAGTCTTCCAGCTGCAGGTGTGGGTGAAACAACCCAAGAACCCCACATGTCTGAAGATGACATCCCACGGGTATAAGAAGAGGAGCAGGAGGGGGATAGGGGGCAGAATACACAGGCACATTCAATGTAGGATGTGAGCAGAAGTCCAGGCCCAAGCAATATAGCAGTGTCTGACCAACAAGTTTGAGTCATGACAAACAACACATGCATAAGTACAAAGATTAAACATTGATGTTCCGGTGTTGTTCCTCCACAGCAGCAGGACGGATTGCATCTAATGGTAATTACCCATTAGATGTACAAACTGAGCATCAGATATAACAACATAATCATAATATATAATACTATGAACATATACAAGTCTATCTCAACAAGGATCATCAGCTCAGGGCACAACTGACACAGGTATGCATACAAACTCATATTGTATCAGTGTATGGCAAACAATAAGGGACACGCATCCTTTCTCTCCACTATAAAAAGCTACAAACAGGTAAACAATGCAGGATGTAATGCTGAGCTGTTGTTATTATCACAAGCCAACTATATCACTGTAAAATATGGATAAAGTAATGTAATAAATTGTCAGATATTTTTAGTAAAACTTTAGTAAAACTTTTGGACTTCCATGGCTTCAGACTTGTCAACAGACACAGACAGATGGCACTGTCAGTGTTCTGCACAGCAATAGTTATCACCATGGTGGGAGAATGACAGTACCAGATAGGTGGATCTGGTCTGTGCTACTCTAACACAATCTAGGGTGCCCACACTGATGGTTCACACAGTGGTCTGGTCTGCCCCTACCATGTATGGAAACACTTGGCCAAGGTTGCTCCAGGGAAGATAGATGGGGTGATGCCACCATGTGGAGGTGAAGGAGCATGACTGTGACTTGACTGTCTGGTTATGATTGCTGGGCCCACAGCAGATAGGCCAGCAGTGAAAGTGTGCGCACGTTGGAGCATAGACATTGTTGTCTGATAGGCAAGGCTTGTTCTGCTGAGAGGAAGCCTTCCTCTCCCATGTGGTAGTTGACTAAGCACAGTCAGGGCACACAGAACCCTGGATGCACTATGGCACTGCTGTAGTACTGTAGAGGCCAGGTTTTCTACTGACAGTGCCACAGATAACATACTTTCATTTTGAGCAGCCAGTGACACCATTACCTCACTGTGACTGCGTGCCTGTCCTTCACGCAGCATGCCCAGCTGGTGTGCAACATGATCTGTGGCACAGGCAAGTGTATGGATGTCAGATCCATGACACTGCTGGAAAGGTAATGTGCTAAAAGAAGATACATTACAGATCAGGACAATGTGCTTACATCACATGCTGTATATCATTAAAGACATACAACACATATATCTCACTGCAATGTTACAGATAATACTGACCTGTCATTAACAGAAACAATATTCTAATATCAAACCTTATAAAGGTTGTCATTCTGTAAAATTTCCCCTAAATGTGAAAGAAAGATTTAGAAATGAAATTCCTTGCATTTTCGCTTTTAGGTGAGTGGGAATTGGTTAGTGTCAGGTTCAGGTCAGGTAAGGGTGTGATGTGTTATTGTAGTTAGAGGGGGGGGTAGTTGTGTTAGGTATGTGTTGTTGGGTGTTAGGTGGGTAGGGTTAGGCGTGGGGGTTGGGGGGGGGTAGCTTTTAGTAGGGTGAGGGTTAGTTAGGGTTAGTTAGGTTAGGGGGTTTAGGGAGCACGGTTAGGGGAGGGTGTGCAAAGGGTGGGTTAGGAGGGGGGTAGGCAGGAGTTAGGTGAGATGAGTGTGAGGATAGTGTAGTGACGGGGGTTAGGCTACCTTAGTTTAGAGTGGTGGCAAGTGTGGGGGTAGGGGGGTGTGTATAGTTTAGTGTAGGGTTAGGTTTAGGTGTGTGTGTGTGGATGTGATTTGTTTTGTTTGTGTTGTGTGTTGTGTGTGTGTTTTTGGGACAGCAAATTTTTTCCCTAGGAAAAAATTCGCTGTTCTGCATGTTTGATGTTTTCAGCTTTCGCAGAATAGGATTTGATAGTAGAACATTCAAAGTTTTGAAACTTCGATGTTTTAATATAGTCCCAGCAATAATCTAGGTTGAGTCACATAAATGCCTGAATGTGCCATGAAAAATAGTAAATCAGCTTGCACAGAGGTATCAATCTGAATAAATAACATGGGAGATTAGGATGCCATCTGTTGTTACATGCGTATGCTTGTCAGTAGCAGCATGCCATATATGTAGACAGCACACTTTCTCAGGAGTAGTACACATCTACAGCAATAAACACCATTACAAATATGTAAAGCTACTCTGTGCAGGTTGCAAGTAACATTACATGAAATAA
The DNA here is from genome assembly GCF_019279795.1 of Protopterus annectens. NCBI lineage: Eukaryota > Metazoa > Chordata > Ceratodontiformes > Protopteridae > Protopterus > Protopterus annectens. The sequence goes on along the minus strand of NC_056746.1, from coordinate 358,959,732 downwards.
ACTGCCATCTAGAGACCCTCAGACTACAATGATTATCACAGATGTATATGATGAGGTGTCAGTGCAACATTATATGAAATGATAACACACTAATATGTGCAGCCTCTAATATGTGTGGACATAACCCATGTCAGGTATGTGATTTTATGAAAAATCACCATATATATAAATGCAAGTATACTGCTGGAATGTTTATGCAAATACATTTAACATTGCAGTATGGGTAACATATAACATCACAGAATAGTTACATCAGAATGGAAGTGGAATGTATGGGTCACATCTTTTCAAATAACCTTTTCAAAGTACATCATGACCAAGCTATGCTATACAGTATTGTATATACATAACAGATGTAAATAAAATTGGTGCCCAAATCATATAAGTATCACTGAACCTAAGAATATAACACTGTCAGCTGTAGGTGACATCCTGAAACAAAACATCCTCATAGGATGTAAAGCCCCACTTACACCAAAGAGTGGCATGTAAGATAGTAAGGTGTTAATATACGTGCAACATAGTGATCTAATAACCATACTTGTTTACCTAAACATCAGCGCAAGAAAAGTAGAACTGAATCAATCTAGCATTATAACTCTGACAGCATCAGTGACAATGTGAAATGAACTGAGCTGAAAACCATTACCATGCATACACGTTATCCCCTATATGCCACACTGCATGCTATCAGGAGCAAATACTATACTAACAACCACATATAAATTAAATGTAAGACACTCCCAGCTTAAAAACTGTACAAGTAGAACACAAATGACTATCATTTAGGTTCTGTCTGCAAACATCATCTAACCTACAATAACCACTGACAATTTTTTAAGGACATGTATGAATTCAGGATACACAAAATCACATGTACAGCAAATGTGATATATAATAAATTAACATATAGGATATATACCCTGCTGATGCATTATAGGAAGGTTTCCATCAAACTTGCATGCATGGATGTCATCTGCATAAAGATTTAAAACTGGAATAGAGACGTGATTAGCCATACAGGGTAAGTATCAAATGGAGAAAACTATGAAGCAATTAAGACAAGAAGTGTCACTGTTAGAAGAGTATAGAAGCGGGAACAGATCAACAAAAATACTAAGAAAGATAGATGTGATTAAAGCAATGCATGGTATTAGAACAGATCTGGATCTATCATGCACTATTGCAAATAAACTAAAAATTTCAGCACAGGCAGAAAAACTTACCCCAGGATTCACAAATCCTCCATGTAAGAGTAGAGTAGTCCTACATGGAAATGCCAGTGTAAGAGTAAGACGGCAGTGCGCCATGCATATTAATGAGGGTGTGCTGCCTCAACTCTAAGGCTAACACGGAACATGCACAAGTGTAGGGGGCATGTCGGACTGCCAAGCAGTCCAAAAATCCATGCCCCTGCAAGTCTCACAATAGAGAAATGTCAACTGATATGAGCGAGTCCGCTCAAATGTGTACATTCCCAACACTACACTCCCCCACATTCTAAACCCCAGTACAATAATAAAATATAAAACTTTTATTTATTTTTTTTATTATTCCCAATATAGCTGCCCGTATTTGTGCGTATTTGTGCGGGTTTGCCCATTGCTTAGCTACAGTTAGCAGTAAGATATCGAAGAGGATAATAAGAAACTTATATGCAAATTAAGCAAAATAGCAATAGCGTAGTGGTAGAACTTTTGCACTAAGAGGAGGCATTCCCGGTTCGAGTCCCACCACTCCCTTTTTATTTTCTATTGGAAATCCATATATGAAAAGAATTCCTGCCATTTACCAATGAAATTTTAGTAAAAAGCATTGAAATGGCCTATGTAGTAGTGAACGAATTTTATATATATATATATATATATATATATATATATATATATATATATATATTTATTTATAAGAAAGAGAAATGGTTATGCATACTGATGAATGCACAAGTAATGTATCTTAAGCAATGTGAAGCACTGCTAAGCAAAGTTTACCAGTATTAAGCACATTTCAGTATAATTGCTCATAGCTTAGCACTGCTTTAACTAGTGCAATAGCTTTGCACGGCGCATTGTGCCAACTAGCGTAAACAGAACATGTGTGCGCGTAGCTGTGCACCACGCTAACCAGCGCAATGTCGGGCAACGTAGAGCAACATTGGGCAACGTAGAGCAACGTAGAGCAACATCGGGCAACATAGAGCAAGGTTGGGCAACATAGAGCAACATAGAGCAATGTAGAGCAAAGTCGGTAAAACATAGCCACACAGCCTAGCCAGTCTGGCAAGTAGTGAAATAAAAAGCCGTGACAGGCCTTGAACCCGGGATACTGTGCACCATAATCACAGTACTGAACAACTAAGCCATGACAGCTTTTCATAAGTATGCACTTTCAACACACACAAACATATCAATGTAAGTTTACCCATTGCTAAGCAGGTGTACCTTCAGCTGTTTTTTTTTCAAAACTGGCCAATCACAAATAAGTGAGGGAAATGATGCATATTTAAGCTCCATAGGCGGGAATACCAGCCATAACTGGTTGTAGCTCCCATCTGCAGGCAGCAATGGCTAGTGCTGGAGAGGGCTCTCATTTTCGAGCGCAACGTTGGGGCATTGAGGAGTCAAAAGTAATGGTTTGGTTCCTTGTCCATAACCATGAGGATAGACACCTACAGAGCCAGTACCAGGGCATCCAATACAAAGCAGAAGCCTGGGATGGTCTAGCTCATGAACTCACCAGTGCCACAGGTGTCCCTCGAACTGGTGAGCAGGTCAGACACCACCACGCAGACATGAGAAGACGCAAGGCAGATCAACTGGACCAGTGGATCCAGGAGGCCCATGGGATGCCAAATGCCCCACTACTGAGTAAGTAGCCATGGAATTAAGTATGTAAGAATTGTTATTCTAATGTATACTATGGGCAGGTATGTCTCAATATCACTTCAATTACTTCACAGCTGCAGGTGTCCGTGTTGCGAATCAGCAAGCCTATGCAGATAGGCTGCTAAGGCTGCACCACCAGGCAGGTTAGTAAGTATTCTGCTTGTACTGTTATGTAAAATAAATGAGAGAGCCTGAAAAAAGTGTTTAAACACAATAAATAAAGGTATAATAATTCTCTAATAATTAATCTGCATGTACTGTCATATAAAATAAATGAGAAAGCCTCTAGAAAAGTGTTTTAAGTCTTTAATAAAGGTGTAATTCCTGGAGTGTATCTGTGTCATTTTCTTTGATATGTTGTTGTACTCTTGCATTATAGAAATAGTACTGTTGTATTAAGCACTGTTAACACACAGTTGGGTAGGCCCATATAAAGTGGATGAAGGGAGTGCCAGTAGCATTTAAGCATATTCACAGTCCTCAACTGTTGGTTCATGTCCAGCATGTACAGGTTAATCTGGCACATGAGTAGCTTGGTATTGTGTTCCCCAGAAATGTCATTGTGCTGGCAGAAATGTAGAGAGCTGTTAACATATAACTGATAATTTCACCTACACACATCTAGATAAGTATATGAAAGTAGAGCTGTCAGTGCACCATCTCAGCAGTAGTGTGTCTGAGCAACTCACAAAATATGTAGCAGTAACATCTGCATCCCGGACAGTCTGTATGTCAGATACAGCCCATGTATATAAAGATCTAGCAAAACCCATGTCATGATCTAAGGACAATTGTGTAGTGTAATAATACATGTAGGGGACATATAACTGCAGTCAATAGGAATGTAGTGTAAACTAGAAGGATATATAAGTTGTTAATGGAGCTATCACTTTCCACCCTACTGTATGTGCATAAAAAGTGCAATTCCACACCTCAATGGGTATGTCTAATCTCAAAACATTTGTTGTGACATATGTCCTATTGGTTTATAAATATCTGCATGTATTTTGATGCATGTGCCCTGTTCAAATACCACAATATTGGTGGCCTGTTGCCATCAATTAAACCTGCATGCTGTTGTAATGTCCACTGTCGTCCCATATATGCCTGTGTCATGCTTGCTGTTCAACTGTTGGAACTCTGGTGTGTTGGGTTAATGGGAATACTTCTGCATGCTGTTATAACTAATTAGGAATGCTGTTGACTGTTACTAACCCATATTTTCATTAAATCCTCCTAAACATAGAACGTATGGGAAGGCCGGTCCCAGTGGACCCACCTGTCCCACCTCAGCTGGTGATGGCACCTGGCACCAGCAAGTCTGGTGCCCAGCCTGGGACCTCCTCCTCCATTGGCCCTGTGCCACCTTTGGGTGGAAGCACTGCAGGGGATGGGGCTCATCCCCCTGTGCAAGCGTGGGTGGAGGAGGGCCACCTATCACCCTCCGAACGGTCCGGGCTGTGGTGCGTAGTGAGATTGAGCGTTCTGTTGCTGATCCTCTATGCCAGCTTGAGGCACGAGTGGCGTGACTCAAGGGTGAGCCTGCCCCTCCTACGCAGCCCCCCAGCACAGCCACCCTCTGGGCTGTGAAGGTGCGGTGGTGACTGCCCATGTGTGGGGATCTCAGTTCCACTGTTGCCATCTGTGGGCTCATGGGCTTGCGATTTCCAAACATCCTTCCCTGTCAATGGTGTTCACCCACCACGTGTCATATTCCGCCCCTGTATGCATCTTGCTTGTCTTGTCTGTTTACCTCCCCAACCTACCTCCCCAAATATACCTACTTCCCCTACCCCACATTCCACTCTCACCTGAAAAAATAAAAGGGCAATCTGCTCCCAAATAAAAATTACGCCCCATACATAGCTGCCCATTTTGCACACATGTCCGCTGGACACATAAACTGATATTTAATTTGCAGTAAAACATACTTTGTTGTCCTCACCCCTCTCACAGGGGTTGAAGGTTTCATATTTCCCTCCAAATTGATTGCATATGCACAGCTGTTGCTGTTAAAGAAATGGGCAGCTATGGGCCTTCCCTACACCCGTCCTGCACATCCTGAGCTGTTTCCCTAATGTATTTCCCTCTTTGTACCCCGTTTTCACCACTTTCCTATCTCCCCATTTTCTTTTCTTTCAAAGAAATGAGCACGGGGGTTAGCGGGAGTAAGCACTTTTAAACAGTAGTTAGTGGGTTTGCATGAGTGTGTGCTTGTGTGTGCTTAGTTAAGCATCGCGCAAACCCACGCAAACTTGCTTACAACTGCTTAAAAGTGCCTTAGTCACTCTGTATGCCAGGGCCCTTGTTCTGCTCAGCAGCAAAATAAAATACCTCTGTCAATCTCTAACCCCGGACCTTGTACACACTAGACTGCATGAAGTACTGCTAAGCCATGGTAAACATACAACAAATTGGTGCTGAAACCAATATATCATGCATCAGAATGAGTGAATGTAAAGGACAAATAAGAATGTCATAACACAAATCCTGTTCTGTGGATCTTTACCAGCAGTTCTTGTGGAATTTCATTACATGACTGTGAAAAGAGAACCAGCCATTCTAGCAGGAAATAATGTTACAGCAACCCTTTACACCCCCCACACAGTATCATAACAGGACAAACACTAGCATATCTGATTAGGGCAGAGGCCATACTTCCCAACTGTGACTAATTTTCAGGCATGTCCCTGATTTTGAGACAGGTTTTAACTGTGTCCCTCTGAATCCTTCTGAAAGGTACTGACGTTAGGCAGAAATGTGGAGAATTACACAATGAATAATGACAATAAGTAAGAGTTAGACACTGATTGTACTTCCAGAAATGTGTATTAATCCATATGCTCTGGTTCTCGCAAAGTCTCAACTTAATGTCTCTAACATGTTAAAGGTGTACCTCACTTCTACCTACTTTTCCCTGAGTCTATTCAAATATGTACCTGAGTGTTTGAGAGGCCTGGCAGAGGCAGAAACACACAGGCATATCAGCTATTCTGCTGTTACACACCGTGCAAATAACTTTGGAAGGAGTTCCAGAAACATACCCTTATGTAGGAGTACAACACTGAAATACCAAGGGATGTAGCCATGTACTGGTAGCAACCAACTGTGACAATGCCATTGTTCCAGTGCTGAAAAGACTGGTGTGATGCACAGACAAAGAATAACAGGCTAACCTCTGGCTACCATCTGGATAGGTCCACAGTTGGGAGCTATGCAGACAGACTACTTGCCTTGGTAAACTAACAGGTACACAGCAACCCTTTAAGTCCAGCAAGATAAAGTTCACACATTAATACATAATGCTCTCTGTCCTTCTGCATCCTTACCCAAATGTACAATAAACCTGTGTGTTCAGGGTTTACCAAGGATGTAGGTAGGCATACTCAGTACTGAAATTTGTCCAGTTTTCTTGAGCAGCCTGTGCTAATGTCAACACTAAAAAAGCACAAACTGTTCAAAAGTGAGTAAATTAATATTCACAGTATAGCAGTTCACAAACAGTTCATGTGCCAAATGAATACATCTCAATAACTACTTTTGTATGGCAGTATGTATAAGTTGAAAAGAAACTACATACTCCCATGTATCTTGTGTTAGCATTTGTAGGGGTGAGTACAATTCTGCACTGACAACTGTGTAGTGGAAGTGGCAACATTCAGGTCTGAGTACAACATTTAAATCACTGGCCACACCCCTAGCTTCAGATATAAGAACTATACCAGCCTTCTGACTTACACAACAGTGTCCACAGCAAACAAGCATAGGCCCCACTTTGGAAAGCTGAAAGGTCTACGCTTACCTGACATAGCAATTTATAGCATTGGGTTGCTATGACAGTGAGTACTGCAATTAACACACAGCAGGCTGCATGCAATTAACAAATGGTGGCCACCAATTGGTGCAGAGGCCATCACATGCACATGTGCAGATACCTATAAAAGCAGGCTGTACTTGCTGGCCACACATGCAATCATCCCATTGCAGACGCTGAGAGAGAGAGAGAGAGAGAGAGAGAGACAGAGACAGAGACAGAGACAGAGAGAGAGAAAGACACACACCCCCACCCACACCAGTGGGGAAATAAATTAAATACAAAATAAAAAAATAAATAAATAAAAATAAAAACAAAGACACAGCAAACTGAAAACTACGAACACATACAAAGGAAAGGTATGTAACAGATATGTATTTACTGGCATGTAGTAGATGTATTTGAAGACTACTCTACATACTTTGAAACATCAATATGTGGCAGCAGTACGTATCTATGCACAGATGCCCTGCATAACTACTGCCATGGACAAATCAGTGTGTAGCTGTGTGCAGTGGGACATAACTGTGATATATGTAGCTCAGCATTAAATGTCAAACATCTGAACCGTGTTATCTGTGTTCTGTACAGTAGTGTGGACAATGGCTGTTTTGGGGGAGTAGCGCATACAGCTATATAACCATGGATGTGACAGAGTAACACATGCATGATAGTCATATCAACATGTAGCTTAGCACTGGCAACTGCTGTACTAGGCTAGTATGCTAATCTAGCATTTGCAGCTATGTATACACCTTCTAATATTACTGTGTGCTCACACGTGACACCTGTTCATGTTGCAGCAAAGCCCAACAGGTCAGCCGTGAGGTCCAGGGACTTACAACAGTGTGGACCTTGTGTGTGTATGGCACACACATACGGAGAGATATATCTGTGTCAGATATATTAGCATCTGTACATGTGCGTAGAGCAAGGGACATACTGTAACTGTTACCGAAAAGAGGTCATATATATGTTGGTGAAGGCTGTTATGTGCATATTTGTATGTAGGTAGTAGTGTGTGGCAAACAAGACAGCATACAGTGCTGGTATATGACATGTGGTGGTTAAACGCTGTGGGTGTGATTTGTTAGATTTGCAGTGTTGCAGTCAGTGAGGCCTGCTAAAGCCACATGGGCTGAGAACACCTTTAATGCATTTTGCACAAGACTGTGCAATATCATTACATAACTGTATACCTCACATACTTCGCATAATTGATATTCCCACCATGAAAGTGTACTGTATATGTGCCTATATGTATATCTATATGTACACCAATAGATGTTTATATGTATGTGTGTATATATATATATATATATATATATATATATATATATATATACATACACACACACACACACACACATATATATATATATATATATATATATATATATATATATATATATATATATATATATATGTATATATACACACACACACACACACACACACACACACACACACATATATATATATATATATATATATATATATATATATATATATATAGAGAGAGAGAGACAGAGAGAGACAGAGTCATATTTACTGCGACAGATGCCTGGTGACAAAGCCATGGCCTCAAGCTCAATGTCGGAAATTCATTGGCATCCCTTTTGCTAAAAACTCTGTACCCATGAACTACCACATAGGTGGTAGTCGACTTAACACCAAAAGTGTGTTAAGAGACGATGGGACACAGGTGGACAGTAGTCTCCCCCTTGATAATCACAGTGCCACACTAGTCATGTAATCTGTCTACATGGCACACCTCATTACAAAAGCTGTGTCATCCAGGGAAAAAGAGGTTAGTGTTCCCCTCTATTCATCACTCACAAAACCCATTATAGAGTACAATGCCCCTTCTGATATGTACCTCACAAGACATCTACAGCAACTGGAAAGGCCACAGACATACCTCACAAAGAGTAATACTGTCCTCAAACAGATGCCCTATGCAGACCGTCTCACAAAACCACAGCTAGACTGTGTTGCATACCGGCTACCCAGAGGTGACCTCTGCCTAACATACAAAGCTATGTCAAACCCAGAGCTGTTGGACATGCTCCACGTAAACAGATCACAATCCCTGCGAGCTACACGTTCTAGGGACCTAAACCTTGTCACTTCAATAAAGAGAACATGCTGGAGGGATAGATTCCTATCTCAGGGACATCCCATACTCTGGAACAAACTACCTAGCAATAGCAAACAAAGCTCCTCAGCAGCACTTGTCATGAATAGTCTTGATGATTGGATGGGAGATAGGAAATACACCATGGGAATCACCTCTGTGGCTCTGCTTGACAGGGACACATGAAATTAAATTACTTGGGTGTCAAAGGCCAGGGTACCATTTGGCTAGGCTTCTATAGGCTCTAGGATCAATAGACTATTACCTACCTATGAACCAATACACATCCACATGTACTTGTTGCAATAATTGCTATGTGAGGTTGACTAAGTGTGATGGTGAATGTGTTGGTGAATGTGTCACAGTTGTGTATATGTGGGATAGCTTAGTGGGAAACTGCTTCTGTCATGGTATTATGTGTCCTAGCTCTGATCCCAGCAAAAGATGTGTATGCTATTGCTAGCCAGAAAAAGCAGTATGGCATACGGTCTGACGTAGTCCCTTTGTGTTAACTGGGGTGTGCCATTGGAGGATAAAGCAGTCCGTGTATGCTCATTGATTGGTACTGCTGGTGAATCAAACCCCTGTATGAACTGTAGTACTACCTGAATCTGTAGGCCTAAACAGCACAGTATGGTGTATGTCCACATTGCTTGGAAACACTGTTTTGTGTGTCCCCTGTAGTCCTCACAGATTACATACCTCAGGCATAAGGGTTTGTAAGTACTGACACACAGTACTGTATGGTACACACGTAAAGTTCATCTGGGTTGCCATACCTCTGTGTCCTGTATGTATGTCTGATGTGTGTGTGGGTATGCCTGTAACATGCCCTCAGTCATATGTGTGTTACAGGATATAAGTGCGTATCTAGCAACATGTATAGTCTAGTACAGCAGTATGCCACCTATATTCATGAATGTGTGCATATTGTAGGCAGGGGTTTTCCATCAACAACTAGTGTGGTATACTGGTAATACTGTAACTGGACTTTACAACCATTGAAATGGATTACACATTTCATTATGCATTAGCTTGATATATACCTCCTGTGGCTAGGTGGTGCATTGTGTCGCATACAGTGTTCCATGTACTGTTGCATAGTCTTACATAGTGGTTTCTCTTTGTTGCTGTGCAAAAAATTTTTCATATATAGAGTATGTCAGGCACTGTCAGGCAGTTGTGGGTTGAGCACTGATATGTGGTATTGAAAGTGTGCGTCCTCTGACAGACAATAGTTTGCTATTTATGGCAGTTCAGTGATATCTGTACTGTAGAATGTTAAGTGTGCCACATGACTTGCTCACACATATTGTTTAATTGTCTTCCAGGGTCATGGCCCACCATCGCAATCCTGCTTATAGTCGTGCAGAGGATGAGATATTAACCACCTGTCTCATCCAACACCACACTCTGCTATTTTCAAGAAGCAGCCAGGACCAGCATGAGAGGACGGCGCTGTGGCAAGATGTTGTCCATAGGATAAATGACATAGGCATGCATAACCGGACATATGAGCAGGTATGACATCACTGCAGTGATTTACTTCGACATGTCAGGCAGCGTGCGTCTGATGTCCGTAGGCAACAGCTTGCCACAGGTGGTGGGGTTGCCACCCATCCCCCCCTCACCAGAGTGGAGGAGCTGCTCCTGAGCTTGGGGGCTCCTGGCCAACAACAACAGCACACATGCATCATCATGGAGGCCAGAGCCCCCACAGCAAGTTCACATGGAGCATGCAGGTAAGATGGCATATCTGTAGACTACTGTTACCTCTATTGTTAGATCATGCATATGTGAGATATGTACTGTGTAGTCAGAAGATGTGGAGCCTGGTGTTGTTCAATACTGATAATTTGGAACATGATGTGTAGGCCTGTGACTGTCAACCATTGTGCTACTGTAAGATTGCAAACCCACAGTAACAATGCCACAGTTGTTGCCACTGACAAACTGTTTCATATCCTTGTAGGTCCCTCTGGTATGACAGCAAGGCAGCAGACCCATGCTGGTGAGTGTGTTCTACATTTAATATTGCAAATAAAATGTGCATGTCATAGGTGAGGTGTAGGCCATGTACACATGTAACACACCTACACATAATGCATGCTGTACATGTTTGCTGTGAGACTATGCACATCTCAGTAACGTGAGTGGCTGCCTCAAACACATGCAATACACAGAGCATCCCAAACAATTGTGGCTACACTATGGTGGACATTGGATAGGCAGTCGATACACATGCACATGACATACACAACTCCGTCATACGCAGTACATGTTAATATGCTACACATGGTGTATTCAGACACATGCTGTAAGGTCACACTCCAGTATCCCAAATGTCATCCACACAGCACACATAATATACCTGAGGGGTAGAGGCCTATCATGGGGCAGTGTGACACTCTTCAACACAAAACACATTCATGTTAGGCAATGCTCCATACTGGGCACCTTACAAACCCATGTAACAACTGGCTGTGAAATGGTGAATGTAGCCATGGTACTGCGGTTCAGGTACAGCATGATAGGTGCCAGTCTGGCATACATAAGTAGCCTTGAGTGACCACATGATGCTGCATTATGATGGCTCATGGTACAACACGCCATCCAGTTACAGTAACCACAGAACTACACATAGCATTCATTGCTATATACCTCAATGTTGTGTGTGTGCAAACATATGCACCTATACACAATATGCATAGCAATCACCATTTGCACAAAGTGACACATATATGTCTTGTAATGCTATTGAGTGTATAGGTCGCATAACACACATTGGGTATGTGTGATGTTTAATGTTGCAGTTGTGTTGTAGCATGCCATGTCATGGCTGGCACTGGCATGCCCACAATATGTTCTACACTCACCATAACTACTGTACAATGGCTATGTTGAGCAATGGTATTCCATCAGGTATATACGCACCACTCATCCTGTGTGTATACATAGCATGCATGAGCTAAACCTGTGTCCACAATTATCTGCTAAAGACACAGATGCTCTAATCAGTAATGGATATCTATGTGACACACAGATAAACATCCAGCCATGGCATGTATACCTGTGAGTGATGGTGCACAGCACATTGAAGATCTTGTAATACTTGCACAGCAATGTTGTGTCCATGTACACATTGCATTCCAGGGTGAGGCCAATCGCTGAACAACAATACACATGCATCAAAGCCATGTATACTGTTATTAACAAGGACTGTCTACACTCACACTGCCTGCTGTTGAGCAACACACGTCCTGCATGCTGACACATGTGATATGACTGATTGTCTTGTGATACTGTACCCCACCATCAACCGCTATTGGGTATGTTCTGGATTGCTGGTGGTGGTGTGTGTGTGTGTGTGTGTGTGTGTGTGTGTGTGTCTCTGCTTTAGTGAGGAGTGTATTTGTGTGCATGTATGCATGTGTACATGTGTGCATGTGTGCATGTGTGCATGTGTTCATGTGTGCATGTGTTCATGAGTTCATGTGTTCATGTGGTCATGTGGTCATGTGTGCATGTGTGCATGTGTTCATGTGTTCATGTGTGCATGTGTGCATGTGTGCATGTGTGCATGTTTGCATGTGTGCATGTGTTCATGTGTTCATGTGTTCATGTGTGCATGTGTGCATGTGTGCATGTGTGCACATGTGCACTTGTGCATGTGTGCATTTGTTCATGTGTTCTGACATCATGTACAGGTCATAAAGTGTGTTTCCTGTCTTCCTCTCACAGGTGCTGAGGTTGGGCTGGTTCATTGCAGCAGGGAACCTGATGTCACTGACTCAAATAGTGATAATGAGGATAGGTGTGTTGAGGCACAGGCATATTTGCCAGGGTCTGTCATTGGGCCACCAATCAACAGTACACAGCTGTCCACCCCATCCATGCACACAGTCATTCTGCCAATACATCCCTCATCACCAATGCCCTTAGCTGAGGGACATTCTACAGTCAGCAATGGCCAGGACAGTGTGGTACCTATGGCACATGTATCCGGACACAACAGCCATACCCAGAGATCTGGAATGGTACCACATAGGCAGATGTCCAAGGGTTCTCATCAGAGCACTGCTGGTCATCATGCCCCTGGCAGACGTGCCACAGGTCTTACAACCTCACACATGTTCCAGGCTGTCATGGAGGCACAAGCACGTATGGAATGGTACACCAGACAGGGACTAAGGGCACAGAGGGCACATAACACTGCTTTAAATGACAGTATCCGTGACCTAGCAGGTGCCATCTGTAATTACACTGAGGTCATGGATAGACGTTGGGGTGAGACATTAGATGTCCTCCGCAATGTTATGTCAATGTGTCAGGACAGTGCGGGATGGGTGAGAAATCAATGTGGACGTATGCCAGCAACATCAGCAGCTGACAGTCACTGCGGACGTCCCTCAAGTCACAGCCGCTCCCGTAGTGCCAGTACCAGCCCCAGCAATGTTGGGAGTGGGCTGTCCATAGACCGTCCTAGAAGACCACGTGCACGTGGCTCTGGACAGTCCCAGCAGGGACCTGGGTCCAGTGTACATATGTCTACCTCTGGGGATAGTACTCAGTCTGGCTCAGTACCTGATACTGTCAGTAGCACCCCTGCCAGGCACAGGTACCGTATCCGTGGCCATAGCTGGTGATCTGTAAAGCCTGGCAGGTACAGTCTGTGGCTGTCCCACAAATCCCCGTATATGGCAGCTACATGGTGGAACTGTGTGCATGCAGACACACACACACATAAACCAGACACCTAGGGCTAACACATACCCGCACACATTACATCAACATTGGCCCATACCAGTACTCTTGGCCCTCACACACACACACACACACACACACACACACACATACATGTCGATTGTATGGCTCAATGTAGGCCTCTGGCAAACCAACAACACACCCTGTGCATATGATGAAACCTGTGCCACCTCCTGTCATCTGTAACATTGATGCAGGAACAGGCTAACATGGTGCTGATGCATAGGGTGACTTTATGACAGTATAGCAATGTTAGCATGTTGTCAGCAGTAAAGTGTAATGTTATCCTTGAAGGTGTAGCTGAGCAGGCATGATGCATTGAAGCTATGATTGTCAATGTAGTATTGTTTACACCAGTGTTAATCCCAATAGTGTATTGTCCCCCCACGTGCCACTGGGCTGATGTGTGTAGTATTGGCAGCATGTGTTAGAGAGTGGACGGTATGTGTGGGATGTGTGCAGCACAGGTTAGCAGGTGTACATTTGTGAACATGGTGGAGGTGCACTGTCTGCATGTACGTGCATAGTGGACACATGGGCAGGGTGACATGCCCTGTATTACAGAGTGTTAACACTCCATAGTTTCTATTGGTGGCCAGTATGCATTGTATTACACACATTTTGGAACTTGGGTACACATGTGTGTATGACATGGTTTGACACTGTGCTGTGGGTGATACTGTTACTATCTGTCACTGGTTTGCATTCTGGTAGTATACATAACCTCTACAGCCTGACCATAAACAATCGTTAGATGATGTCTTGACAACTGACACAGATGTAGGACACACAGTAACATTTGTACCCTTCAGGAACTATACTATGCCAGTAACCAGTGGTGTTCACCTACACCCATTCCTGGGACCACTCCTGATTGCCATATAGCTCACTTGGGTACAAGCAACACAGTATGGATATGTCCGTCCTGGGAATGCATACTGTGGCCTATAATGCATTCTCTAGATGACACACACATCCTCCACAAGGGTATCATACGGACAGATACCTGTTGTCAAACCCATGCTGTAAAACTATAAGCCAACTAAAGCATGGTCATCCACCTTTACAAAACATATTATCCCCACAGTACCACATAGATAGTAGCCCACATCATGTTGACAGGTACCGATGTGTGCATACAGCCAAGTGTTACATCATCTCTCCTTTGGTAATCACATTTCCAAAGGGATTTTGAAATCCCCCGGTGAATCACATAAGCAATAAGGGGTCTGCATGCATATCCACAAAGGTTGTTGTACACCTATAATAAATAGCCATAATTGACAGACTTTGCTGCATTTTAACTGGTCTGAAATATACCTCAGGCATAAACCCTCACGCATACTATTCAATAGAAACCGTAATGAGTGTGCTTGACATGGATGACCTAGGCCAGGGATCACTGCAGTGGCTGGGATTGTCACAAGCATACAGATGTGACCTAAGGTCTGGAAAGTGGCAGCACACTCTGGCAAAGATAACAGATGTGTTCATGGAGAAAGCAGGGTTCCCACCTCTGAAATAAATGAGGTTACATGTATGTATATGTATTTGCCACACAGCTACCTGACTTGCAATGCACATACTGTTGTCATTGTGATATGTCGTACAGTAGTAAAAGCCAAACCCACAACACAGTGACCAACTGCATCACACACACTCACCATGTGCAGGATTCAAACCCCTACCTAACTACTTTATAATACTAAAGCAGCACACATTTACACGACATACTATACATATTACAGGCAGTTCTCTTTTCCACAGGTATATTTGTAGGATGGTGACATCATCAGACTTGACAAAGATAATTATACCACTTTTAAGGTGTTGTACTTGTCTCCAAAAAGGTTGCACCTCTACAAGGAGATACACACACACAGTTGTCAAGTGCAGGATTCAAACCCCTACCTAACTACCTCATGATATTAGAGTAGTATGCATTTACATGATGTGCTATGCACATTACGAGGTGCTCTCCTTTCCACAGGTATATTTGTAGGATGGTGACATCATCAGACTTGACAAAGATAAGTATACCACTTTTAAGGTGTTGTAGTTGTCTCCAAAAAGGTTGCTCCTCTATAAGGAGATACACACACACACAGTCATATAGTTGTCAAGTGCAGGATTTAACCCCCTATCTAACTACTTCATGATACTAGAGCAATATGCATGTACACGACGCGCTATACACATTATTGGGAGCTCTCCTTTCCACAGGTATATTTGTAGGATGGTGACATCATCAGACTTGACAAAGATAAGTATACCACTTTTAAGGTGTTGTAGTTGTCTCCAAAAAGGTTGCTCCTTTATAAGGAGATACACGCACATACAGTTGTCAAGTGCAAGATTCAAACCCCTACCTAATGATACTAGAGCAGTATGCATTTATAGAACACGCTATACATATTACTGGGAGTTCTCCTTTCCACGGGTATATTTGTAGGATGGTGACATCATCAGACTTGACAAAGACAATACCACTTTTAAGGTGTTGTAGTTGTCTCCAAAAAGGTTGCTCCTCTACAAGGAGATATACACACACTCTCATATAGTTGCCAAGTTCAGGATTTAAATCCCTACCTAACTAGTTAATGATACAAGAGCAGTACGCATTTACACGACACGCTATACACATTACTGGGAGTTCTCCTTTCCACAGGTATATTTCTAGGATGGTGACATCATCAGACTAGACAAAGTGGGTTACATTAGGTGACATTAGGTGGGCTACATAGAAGGAATTTGTAGACACTTTGGCAATGTGATCATCAAAGGAGAGTTTACTGTCTACCTGGGTCCCCAGGGCCATAATTACATTCTCCGTACATACTGGATTCCCACCAAAGGGGATGACTATGCATTCTTTGGCATTCTGCTTGAGGGCATTGTTTTGACACCAGGTATCTGTCTCTGTAAAACCCTTCTGTAGGATGTCTGTGTCAGCCGTGGAGTCGATTATGGACCACAGTTATCAGTCATCTGCAAACTTGTTCAGCCATACTCCTCTCATGCTTGCCTGTACCTCTGAGCAGTATCTACTGAACAGGTGGGGTCCCAGGACCAATACCTGTGGGATGCCATTTGTGACTGGTTTAGAGTCGGACATGGCACCCGCAACTCTGAACATGTGTGTTTGATCTGTGAGCCAGTTGGCCACCCATCCTGTGATATAGCTGTTAACGTTCAAGCTGGTAAGCTTGTCCATGATGCCAGAGTGGGGAATGGTGTTGAAAGGCCTTAGTGAGGTCCAGGTGGGCTGTGTGGACTACATTCACCTCCATCTATGTCCTTGGTAACTGTTTCAAATAAGTCAACTAGGTTTAGGAGACAGGATCTACCTTTAACAAAGCCAAGTTGGGCAGAGTGCAGTGTCTGGAGGTCCCCATTTTCTTGTTTAGGGTTTCCATAATAATTTGCTCCATAGCTTTGCAGACCAGGCTGAGTAGGCCTATAGAGCAATGGTTTCCTGGTTCTGTTGTGGCACCCCCTTTGTGGAGCTGGATGACTGTTGTTATATGCCATTCCTTGGGTACATAGCCTGTGGTAAGGTTGAGTCTGTACAGTGAATGTAGGTGATGGTGTAGTTCCTTTTGGGGCTGGTGTAAGTCACAGCCTGGGACACCATCCAGTCCCATTGATGCTGTGTTCTTAGGTTTGGAGAGGGCTGTTTTTACCTGCATGTCCATGAAGTCTGGTGCTCTGCATTCTTCTGGGATGGACACAGGCCCTTTTGGGGATGATGTGGGGGGGGGGGGTTGCACTACACTTGTCCCCCAGGATGTGGGCAATGTAAGTTGGTTCAGTGTATCTTTTTTCCATTTTGCAGTAGCTGACAGCATTTTTGATAGTTGCCACCTAAATGTTTGATATAGCTAACGAAGGCTTTGTGGCTGTTATTCTTACATTCCTTGGCAATTTTTCTTTAGAAACTGGCCTTGGATTATTTTATGAGTGATCATTGTTTCTTCCTAATAATGATCAGTGATGCCTTTCCTTATGTGAAGTTTGCTCTATCATGTGTTCGTTCCCTCCTTCTGTTGTATAGCTTATTTATGTGTGACAACCACCAGATTGGTTTCCTATTTTTGGAGGAGTGCATCATGGTTTTATTTGGCATGTCTCGATCCATGCATCCCTGTAGATGCTCATGGAATGCACTTGTAAATGATTCTGCAGATTGTATAGCATTATCCTATAGCAAGTGTGCTTTTGAACTTTCCACTTTGGTCTTGAGAAGTGTGCTGTTTGCTTTAGAAACTTTCTTCACAGTGGTTTCCTTGACTGTGGGGGGGGGGGGTGTGATGTGGATGTCCAGTGTGATTACTTTATGATCTGATATTACCAGCGAGGGGTTTATCTCTGTTGTGGAACACTGGTACCGCATGTTGGTGATGATCAGGTCTAGTATGTTGTCACCTCTAGTGGGCATGGTAACCAGCTGCTCCAGAGCATTTGAGTTTTCAAACTCTGGGAAGCATTGGGCAAAGGACATTGTACACGAGTAATTCGCCCAGTCAGTGTTTTGGTAGTTGTACTCTCCTCATATAATGGTGTTTGGTAGGACCTTTATATTTTCCACTGTTCTCAGGAATACTGGGTGAGGTTCCTGAGACAAGGTAGGTGATCTGTAGCAGGCTACAATCTGATAAGCAGCTTTGCCCAATGTTAGTTGCACTTGCATGGTCCCCAAGGCCTCATGCTGTGCCACTAACTTGAAGGTGTGGGTATCCATAAGGTAAATGGATACACCACTTCCTTTTGTATTTCACTCTGGGTTTTGGGGCCGAAGATCTGAGGGATTGTGAGTGTTTTACGTGGAGCATGTCCAACAGCTCTGTGTTTGACATAGCTTTGTATGTTAGGCAGAGATCACCTCTGAGTAGGCGATATGTGAGAGAGTACAGCTGGAGCATTTTGAGACGGTCTGTGTATGGCATGTATTTCAGGCCACTAATGCTATTTGTGAGGTATTTCTGCAGCCTTTCCAGTTGTTGTTGATGTCTTGTGAGGTACATAGCAAAAGGGGCATTGTACTCTATTATGGATCTAGTGAGTGATGAGTAGAGGGGAACAATGTCCTCTTCTATCCTGCATGAGACACCTTTTGTGATGAGGTGTGCCACGTAGAAGGATTTCCGGACTACTGCGGGGATGTGATTATCACAGGTGTGTCCACTGTCCACCTGTGACCCAAGGTCTCTTATTACACTTTCAGTGTTAAGTATACTACTGCCAATGCTGTAGTTCATGGCTACAGATTTTTTTCCAAAGGGGATGACAATGCACTTTTTGGCATTGAGCTTGAGGCTATGGCTTTGACACCAGGTGTCTGTCTCAGTGAGGCCCTTTTGTAGGATGTCCACATCTTCAGTAGTTTTGATTATGGCTCCTAGTTTTCAGTCATCTGGAAACTTCATTAGACACAGACCTTCCATGTTAAAGTTTACTTCAGGGAAGTAGATTCCAGACAGGACAGAACCCAGGACTGAACCCTGTGGTACTGCACTTGTCTCTGGTCTAATGTCGTACTTGAAGTCTGCTACTTTCACAGTGTGTGTTCTGTCAGTTAGCCAGTTAGCATCACATCTTTTGACATAGCGATTTATACCTAGTTTAGTGGGTTTATCTATAATTCCAGAGTGGGGGATGGTGTTGAAAGCCGTGGCAAGATCTACATAGGCTGTGTGAACCACCTTACCCTTGTCTATGGTTCTGGTGACTGCTTCAATGATGTCTATCAGGTTTAGGAGACATGATCTGCCTTTTACAAATCCAACATGGTTGTGGTCCAGTGTTTGGAGATTACCAATGTCTTTTTTTATAAGTTAAATGATGATACATTCCATGGCCTTGCAGAGCAGGTTCATCAGGCTAATGTGCCGCTAGATCCTGGGGACCATGGTGTCTCCCCCCTTGTGTAGTGGGATAACCATCGCTGTGCACCATTCAGCAGGCACAAAGCCTGAGGTGAGGCTATGACTGAACATGGTACGTAGGTGTGGTGCCTGTTCGTTCTGTAGTTTGTGTAGACCACAGCCTGGGATGTTATCTGGTCCCATGGATGCTGTGTTCCTGGCTTTGGAGAGTGTTTTTTACCTGTGCAGTCGTGATGACAGCAACTTTGCAGTCTTCCTTTATAGAGGTGTGCTCTTTCATGGGTGGGGGGGGGTAAAGTTAGCACTGATCCTATCTGCCAGGATGTTGGCAATATCAGTTGGGTCTGCATATTTAGTGCCATTGTGCTGTAACTCAGAGCAGATCTGAGTGTTGCCATTGAGATTCTTGACATAACTATATAATGCTTTGTGGTTGTCTTTAGAATCAGTGTTGATTTTGTTTTCATAACTAGCTTTGGAGGATTTTATCATGGATCACAGTACTGATGTGGACCATGGAGCTCCTCCCCTCATGGGATTTTACCGTTTTGCAACAGTATTTTCCTTCTGTTGTGCAGTTTGTTTATGGCAGGGGAACAAACAACACCTCCACTCCTTCAACAGTTCCACAAATTCTGATACACAAAATGAGAACACCAACTGCTGTGCGTTTGAAAATTTTAATTCTGGTACCTCGGCCTTCTCCTGGAATACAATTTGCTTACCAAACACCACCCATTTTTAAAAGACATTTATTTGTATAATTGGTGCACCATCCCTCAATTTTTCAATTAGCCCTCCTTCATGCTGTATACAAACATCTAACTGACATCATTTTCCCTTTACTTATGTAAATATACATAAACAATTCATGATTTCTTCATATACAAATATAAACACATGCATAAATACACTGATATAAATAAATCATGCATTCTTATATCGTTTCTACAAGAACCAAGAACTGAACACTGCTACAAAAATACATACAATCTTGATAGACAGAGAAATTTTAATGCCCTCAAAATTTGATATTCCTAAAATCTGATGTCTTCAAAATTTATTATTCCCAACAGGTGTGTGGAATAACTTTAAACCTCCAAGTTCATCCCATTAGGAAATAAAGTTTTTAAATTGAAAATGAACCTGGATTCCATTAATAACAGTTTCTCACGAAACATAGCTTCATTTCCAAATACATTGGGCCTGCCCCCCAGAACACCAAACATGAATCCCTCTGGAACCCCCCCATGTTTCTCACAAAAGTGTTTACCTACTGGACTTTCTAACTTCTTGTGTCTTATATCTCCTAAATGTTCAAAAATTCTGAGTTTGACCTTTCTTGTTGTTTGACCTATGTACCACTTTGTTTTCTCACATCCACAACCAATAATATACACTACCCCTGTGGAGTTACAATCAAAATAATCTAAAGCCTTATATCTGACCTCATTGATTTTAATGCCATCCAAGTTTTTAACCCAAACACAAACCTTACACTTTCCACATCTAAATGTTCCCCTTTTATTACCTTTTCCAAGTATCTTATTCCTTCTGAAACTTAACATTTCCTTGAGATTGAAATACCTTTTATAAGAAAAAGTAACCCTCGAAGGAAAGAGTTTTCCTATTTTTTCATCTTCACTAATGATAGGCCAGAATCTCGACACTATTTCCCTTAGTGTATTTGAAAAATGTGAGTATCTGGTCACAAAAAACATTTTGTCACCAGACCTGTCCTTGCCATGGTCATTATGATCAACCATGCTTGATTTACCAAAACTCCCAGAATTCCATAACTCATCCCTTTTCCCAGTGCGGCTACCAAAACCTAAATCACATTCAACCTTCTTCCTAGCTTCCCTCACATATACTTTGGAATATCCCCTCCCTAGCAGTTTTCTTTCAACCTTATTGAATTCACTAAAAATCAGGTTTCTTTCAGAGGTGTGCCTGCCTATTCGCTTAAATTCACCCAAAGGTAAAGATTTTATCAAAGAATCACTATGCATGCTAGATGCATGAAGAAAATTCTCTGCTGCAGTCTTTTTATAATGTGGTTTATACTGTATTTTATTATCAGGACCTAAATAAATTTCCACATCCAAATATTGGATACTTCTGCCCCCCACAATGTGGGTAAAATCTAGACCCCAGGGATTGTTCCTCATCTCACAGACAAAATTTGCAAATTCTTCTGGAGTGCCCCTGCACAAGAATAACAAATCGTCAATATATCTCATGTATTTAACCACCTTGCTTTTGTAAAATTCAGAAGGGTAAATATAACAATTTTCAAAATGTGCCATGAACAAGATAGCATATGAGGGCGCAAAAGCCGCCCCCATCGCTGTGCCCTCTTTTTGCAAAAAATGCTTCCCTTCAAAACTAAAACAATTGTGCGTTAGACAGAAGTCCAATAAACTAATGATGTAGAAAGTCCTAGGTCCATCACCCAACATTTTCTCCACTGCCTTTAAACCTTGCAATCTATTGATGCTAGTGTATAAGGACCTGACGTCCACACTAGCCCAATAGAAATCATCACCCCATAGAATGTTACTAACTTCCAAGCACACATCGTCGCTGTTCTTAACATGTGACTGTACCCTGACCAAATGACATTTCAATAAGGAATCAAGGAATATTCCTACGTTTTGTAGATAACCACCCTTGCCTGAAACTATGGGACGTCCTGGGGGATTGGTTATGTCTTTATGTATTTTGGGAATGATAAAAAATCTAGCTACCCTAGGATTTTTGATATATAACTTCCTTACATCCCCAGATGATAAAAAACCTAATCTCTCCCCTCTTTCCAATATTTCCAATAATAAAGTGTTGTAATCTTTCAATGGATTCAGGGGTAATTCTGAATAAGTATTGGTGTCCCTTAATAGCTCCAGAGCCATGGAATTGTATTGATCCCTGGAAAGAACTACCCAGTTCCCACCCTTGTCAGCTTGAGTAAAAACATACTGGTCATTCACAATTTTTAAATCAGACAGAGCCTTCCACTCATCCCTATTTAAGTTATATTCTTTCTTTTTCCGACAAAACTTTTTATATTCTTCTTCCACTGTTTTTAATACTGTCTTCTCAAAAACATTAATGACCAAATTTCTTCTAGGTGGCATGAATTCACTGTTATAAGGTACTTTGGGAACTGCTAGCCTACCATAGCCTGTGCTGAAAGCAAACCCCCACCCAAGTTCACCCACTTCCTCATGGATATCAACAAGTTCATTTTCATGTAATGTTAAATTTAACAAAGAATCTTCTAAACTTTCAACATTCTCTAAACAGTCAAAATTTTCAACATTGATATCATTAACTTCATTAATTCTGTCATGGGACGAACAATGGTAATCCCCAAAAAAATCTCTTAGGTACAACTTCCTACAAAAATGCTTTACTTCCATACATAAATCTGCTAGAGAGGGAAAACTTACAGGCACGAATTTGGTGCCCCTCAACAGGACTTGCATAGCACTCTCGGAAATTTCTAAATCCGAGATATTAACAATATTATAGTTCTCACCTTCATGAATGTCCATGCTACTGCAAGAACCTGGTACGATACGTTGAAGCACACTTTCATCATTGCCGAAATTGGCATTTTCATATAACACTGAGTCCTGCACAAAAACCTGCATACAGTTCTCTCGTGCTTCCCCTCCACTAGCAAAAACAGTCTTAGGAAAAACGTTTTCCACCTCATCTTTTCTGGGTAAGATGTTATCTTCTCCTCCCCTTTGTTTGAAAACGAAGCCCTCTTCCTTTTTGCTGCGATGAGGTCTGCTCCGTATCACCTCCTATTCCATTGGCCTCCATTACCGATTCTTGCTCGGTGTTCAAGCTCTCAAAAGAAACGCTCTTTCTACTGGTCGACTCATCCGCCGAAGACGCTGATGTCTCTCCTGCCGTTGATCTCGGGCCCTTGATGACGTCACGGAAGCTCGTTTTCTTAAAGCTGTATTGCCATGAAAACAGCTTACCGAATCGTGATCCCTGACATCACGAAGATATTTTCTTTTAGAGATGACCTCCGCTTCTATTTTGGAAACTTTGTTTTTTATTTCCACCAAATTCTTGTTAAAAATAGATGCTGAAGTCTCTTCAATTAATTTATCTTGCAGAAGTAAGATAGAAGAGCGTGTCTTCTGTAACACCCTTTCATTTCTTTTTGCTAACACACCAAGCCAACCCAGAGTACATTTTGTAGAAATGTCCCTCCATTCCAGGGATAAGTCCGACTCATCCTCGGAAAATTCAAAAGCTGGTAGACGTTCAACCCTCAGACCTCTCGGTGTAACGTTGGTCCTAATGTATTTTTCAAGCAATTTCAAGTCATAGAATGTTGTCACCTCTTTTATCAGGGCTCTTTCCAATTCCACATACCTCTCGGAAAAATCTGTAGCAACGCTCTCCCATGGGTCATTGCTAACCATTTTTTCTTCCCTCTCTCTCCATAAGGATGCCAAATCAACTGGATGAACAGATGGCTGAACAGGTGGTGCACCCGACGGGGTGACAGAATTGGTGTTCACCGACATGTTATAAAACAAACAACACCTCCACTCCTTCAACAGTTCCACAAATTCTGATACACAAAATGAGAACACCAACTGCTGTGCGTTTGAAAATTTTAATTCTGGTACCTCGGCCTCCGCCTTCTCCTGGAATACAATTTGCTTACCAAACACCACCCATTTTTAAAAGACATTTAATTGTATAATTGATGCACCATCCCTCAATTTTTCAATTATACAATTAAATGTCTTTTAAAAATGGGTGGTGTTTGGTAAGCAAATTGTATTCCAGGAGAAGGCGAAGGCCGAGGTACCAGAATTAAAATTTTCAAACGCACAGCAGTTGGTGTTCTCATTTTGTGTATCAGAATTTATGGCAGGGGAACACCAGATTGGCTTCCTTTTCTTGGAGGTTAGCGTCTTGGTTCTGTTTGGGATAGCATGATGCATGCAGTCATGTAAGTGCTTATGAAGCGCAATTGTGAAGGATTCAGTAGTCGTAACTGTATTGTCCATCTGCATGTGTGTCCTGCAGTTCAGCACTTCTGTCTTAAGAAGCATGACATTGGGTTTGGAGAAATTTTTTAACATGGTTTCCTTAATGGGGGTGTGGGTCCAGAATATGGATATGTAGGGTGATTAGCTTATGGTCAGATGGGACCAATGAGGTGCTGACTTACCTGGTCACACAGGACAAACCAAACTCCGTAACCAACACAAATAACCACAAAGTGAGCTAAATGCTACTCATTGCCAGAAGTCTCAGCCTCCAGATGCACACACTCGAGACACTTCTCATTATGGAGAATATTGATATTTGTGCAGTATCGGTAACCTAGTTCAAGGCTCCAGACAGCACACCAGCACTACCAGGATACTACTCATTCCATACCTTCCAGCATCAGAAATTGAATCATAGCACATAGGGTGAGGA
The DNA here is from genome assembly GCF_019279795.1 of Protopterus annectens. Taxonomy (NCBI): domain Eukaryota; kingdom Metazoa; phylum Chordata; order Ceratodontiformes; family Protopteridae; genus Protopterus; species Protopterus annectens. The sequence continues at coordinate 358,934,784 of NC_056746.1, read as the reverse complement.
TGTATCCATATTCATCAAGGATACCTACACCTCTCTCTACATGCTCTCTACAGGATATGTACCCATAGAATGTTGCACAGCAATGTTCTTCACACTCCACAGGGGTGGGGCCATGAAAACCCCTTGGCATTCATGCTCTATGAGCCTGACAAGTGTGTTCTGCAAGGCAATGGAGCCAATCATAATGGAAGTCAACAATACAGAGATTGGGAACCTTCACACAGTTGAGCACACACAGTTTGGCTTGGTCAAAGGCAGACCACGCCTCCTGAACTGGGAGGATTTCTTTGACCGTTACAAAGGCTATGGATGATTGAAATGAGATCCACACAGCCTACCTATGCCTCGCTAAGGCCTTTGACACCATTCCCCAGTCAGGTATCATAGATGAACTCAACAACCTGGCCATGAATCCATACATCACAAGATGGATTGCAAACTGGCTCACAGATAGATCCCACACATTACGAGTTGCTGGCTACATGTCAGCCTCTACACCGGTAATGACTGGTGTCCCCCAGGGTTCAGTCCTGGGGTCCCTCCTGTTTGGTATAGACTTCTCAAATGTACATGCCAACACAGGAGAGTTGTGGTTGACTAAGTTTCCTGGGAACTGTAAAGTTTTTGCCATAATAGATTCTTCAGAAGACAGACATATTCTCCAGAACGGACTCTATGAGACAGATGTGTGGTGTCAGAATCATGGCCTCAAGCTCACTGTGGAGTAATGCATAGTGATCCTCTTTGTTGAAAACAAAATACCCACAAACTACCTCATGGGTGTTACCCCCTTAAAAATGACAAGGTGATAAGGGATCTGGGGACACAAGTAGATAGTCATCTTTCCTTTGACAACCATGTTGCCAAAGTGATTGGGAGATCCTATGTGGCCCACCTAATCAACAAAGGGTTTGCATCAGGATCCAAAGAGGTAGTGTTGGCACTCTACTCTTACATCATCAGACCCATCATTGAATACAGTGCACCATTTTGGATGTACTCGACTTAGCATATCCAGCAGCTATAGAGACCACATAGGTACCTCACCAAGAGGATTACTGGCCTCAAACAGTTGTGTTATGCAACACAACTGGTAAAACTAAATCTGTTCTTCGTTGCATACCGCCCACTCAGAGGCACACTCTGCCTAACATACAGAGCCATGCCCAACACATAACTATTGAACATGCTCCATCTACACATAACAACATTGAGTCGCCCTACACATTCCAGGGATATGAACCTCATCAGAACAATGAATACAACATGCTGGTGGGATAGAGTACCATCCCAGACACTTGCCTTACTGTGGAACAGAGTCCCAATGTACATCAGACAGAACCCCTCACTGACACTTTTCAATTGGAACCTTGATGAGTGGATGGGAAACAGACAGTTCATGCAAGGCATCACATCAGCAGCCACACTAGAAAGGGGCTTATGGTACTAACTATTGGAACTAGGCCTTGGGAGACTACCCAATGGTGTGGTGAAAGTTCCACAACTTGCGTAGGCTGATATATGCCTTCGTGGAGATAGTCTACTACATACCTATGGACCTATGTGACAGGTACATGTCTACAGATAGTAGATGTGTACTTCATTGTACAGTCAAGTTGTACAGCAGGCACATGGACCACATACACTGTAATGCTTACAGATACTGGTGGCTGTTATGTACACTGGGTGAGATGTGCACCTCATGTCTTTTGTGCCATTGGGATGTGTGCTGGGTGGGACAGTCCTGGATGGCTCCCTGTCATGGTCACCCTCTTACACAAATCTCTGCCCATCCATCTGTGGATTATTATACTGTGTTCCCCCTATATATATATCTGCCTGAAGGCATATATTAGTATGGCCAGAGTGTGCAGCTATCACCACCCATGGAGTTAGTTCCCTAGGCCTCTGTGTAGTAGAGCTGATTAAGTGATCCATGGTGTGACAGTTCAGTTTCACATACACTCATCAAGACTCCTCTGGAAGAGTGTCAGTGAGGGTCTCGGCTTAATGTCAGTTGGGAGCCTGTTCCAAAGCAAGGAAAGTCTGTGAGTTAGTCATGTATCCCTCTAACATGTTCTATTTAATGTTGTGATGATGATATCCCTAGAGCATGTGGTACAGTGAGCTTGGGTTTACTTCAGTTAGCGCATGTACATCAGTTCTGCATTGGACATGGACCTGTTTGTTGGGCAGAGATCTCCTGAGTAGATAATATGCAACAGAGTACAGACTGAGTTAAATTCAGTCTGGTTGCATGGAGCAGCTGTTTGAGACCAGTAATCCTCTTGTTGAGGTACTTCAGTGGTCTTTCCAGCTGCTGAAGGTGCCTAGTCAGATTCATCACTGTGTGTTGTGGTACTCTCTGATGGGTCTGATGACTGATGAGTAGAGGGAACCTCCTTTGACCTTTATGCAAAGTCCTTGGCAGTTTGTGGGAACACACAGCATTATTTTCTAACCACTTTGTGAATATGTTTCTGGAAGTAGAGATGACTATCCACATGTGTCCATAGATCCCTTATCACCTCCATATTTAGGGTGTTGGCACCTATGTGGTATTTGTATGACTGTAGCTCGAGGGCATAATTTTTACACCACATATGTCTGACTGAGACCCTTTTTAAGGATGTCTCTGTTGTCCCACACATCAATTATGACAACTTTTTTGCAGTCATCCACAAACTTTGCTAAACATTGTCCTCGTGTGTTTGACTATATTTCTGAAAAGTATACACCAGACAGGAGGGGTCCCCGGACTGAGCCATGGGGGACAGCAGTTCTTACCAGCTTGAACAGGAGACCACAATTCTTACCTTGTGGGATCTATCTGTGCCCCAGTTGGCAATCCATCAGATGACATACATATTTATGCACTGGTTGTTGATTTTGTGGATATGACATGGGTCTGGGATGTTGGAAGAGGGCTTTCCAAGGTCTATGTGGGACGTGTGTAGCTCATTTCATTGATGTATGTCCTGGGCGACTGCCTTGAAAACAGTCTAGCAGGTTTGGGAACCATGATCTTCCCCTGAGCAAACTGAAATTGGTAGGGTTGGGTGTTTGTAGGCTCACAATAGCTCTGTTTATGAGTTCCATCATGATGGACTCCATGGCCTTGCAGCTCAGGCTTAATAGGCTTATAAGACAATAGTTCATATGGTCTGTTGTGCACCAACACTTGTGGAGTGTGCCAAATGTTGCTGTAATGCATTCAACGGTTTCATATCCTGTACAGAGGGTGAGTCTCAACAGACTGTTCGGGTGCAGGGTCTGTTTGTTTTGGAGTTCACATATGACACAGCTAGGGAAGCCATGTTATCCCATAGACACCATGTTTTTAGGTTTGGAAAGTGCTGTTTAACCATTGTATATGTGATTTCTGGGTTTTCACAGTCTCCAGGTATAATAATGGGCCCTTTTGTCAGTGAGAGGGGGGTAAATATGTATGAACCTGTCTGACAAAATGTTGGCGGTGTCAGTCATGTACATGTATTCATTTACAGTTTGCACTGACTCAGAACATATATGTGTTTACATTGATATTTATGACATTACGAAAGAAAGCTTCATGGTTCTCTATGGACTCTTTGACAATATTTTTGCCAGAACATGGATTGGATAATGTTAGGAGTGCTCATTGTTTATTAATGATACTGATCGGAGATTTATTGGTCTTCTTTGAATTTTCACTTTCTCTGAACAAGTTCAGTACTTGTAGTACATAGTTTGATTAACAACTCTAAAGCAATGATGAGGAACAGGAACCACCTCCAAGGAAGGCTCGTACACGAGAGGATGAGATAAATGTAAATTCCTTTATTCCACAATAGTGCAGTTGTGCAGTTAAGCGCTTTCAACTGGAACCCAGTCTTCTTCAGAACCATTTGAAAAAGCACATAACCTGATATATATAATCAGAGCAAGTCAATCAAATAAAAAGTCCGCCAAAACTCTTAAAGGTATAGCACTCACAAAACATGACATTCATAGTCACTTAATACAATATACAAATATATCATTAAAAACCATCAATTAAGATAAATAAAATACAATAAAATAGTGTGTCTCTACAGATGTCATAAACAATACCACATGATAATAATAATTATTACCTAATTACAAGTATTGCAAGTATTGCACATAACCATAAGGACTAAAATATACCCCAAAAAAATAACTCCTAAGCTAACATGGTATATATATAAAATTATATTGTTGTATCAGTTCTATCCTAAGTGAAGGATGACAATAATGTTACCTTAAATTAGCTAGGAGAGTACAAGAAAAGGTTTAATGCTAATGAATTCATTTAATCCAGGGGGTCTTGTGGCATCCAGTAAAATCTGCCACCTACTCTCCAGAGCAGCTAACTGCATCTTCCAGTTACCCCCAAATAATGAGCTCTTAATTAATTATCTCATCCTCTTGTGTACGAGCCTTCCTTGGAGGTGGTTCCTGTTCCTCATCATTGCTTTATAGTTTGATTATGACAGGGGTCCAATATATTATATGGGTCTGTTTTCATATCACTGTGTGCGCAAGGCAGGACTGGTGAATAGTGACATGTTTCTGGGGTGAGAACTGCAGCTGCCAGATATGTGTGGCCCACTACTGTACTCAGACATGGCCTAAGTGTGTGAGCATACCCAGTATGACCTTTCAGTATGTTGTTGACTGACATTTCCTTCGTTTATTTAAGTGTGTGAGCATGCCCAGTATGACCTTTCAGTATGTTGCTATCTGAGATTTGCTAAATTTGTTGGTGTGTGAGCATGCCCAGTATGGACATATATACTATATGTGTGTGAAAAATCAAGTTGTTTTTTTTTTTTTACTTCAGGGCTCACCTTTGTGTTGTACATCGACAGGAAGCACACTGTACCTGCAGGACTTACATGAGTCGCTTTGCATAGACTTATCAACATTTCTACATATGGGGGGGGGCAGCTATTATTTGTACATTTCTACCCAGGGGGCACACCTGATTGTTACTGTGGGTGTACATTGGATGAGGGGTTCACCTGACACTTATACACATTTGTTAGGCCTGCACTGCTATGTCAGGTACTCCATTTCAGTCTGTAGTGTTGCCTATCGTACTGGCTTGAGGCATACTACTGTACTACAGAACTTAGCTTCCAATTTCACATATATTAGTTTGTGACTTCATAGCCTACCCAACCCACATCACACTGCCTGGCCTGCTGTTATCTGTCTGCATATGCCTGGGGGAAAGTTCAGAAGGCATGATACAGCATTTGTTTGTGTTTGCGTTAGTCTACAATTGCCCTGCTGTGTCTGTGCCAGTGAAATGCTGTCATGGCTTAGTGGTTCAGTACTGTGACTATAGTGCACAGTATCCTGACTTTGAACCCTGTCATTGCTTTTTATTTTCCTGCTGGGCAGACCTGACTGGTTAAGGAACAGTAAAGGAGGTTTGAGCATGTTTAGCCGACTTTGCCTGACTGTGCCCAATGTTGCCCAACGTTGCGCTAGTTTATGCGGTGCACAGCTCTGTGCAATTGTGCTTAAATATGCTAAATAGTGGTAAAATGTGCTTAACACTGCTTTATATTGCTTAATATAGGGCAATCATGCCTCAGGTGGTGCTACAGGTCTACCTATGTTGGATGCACATAATACACTCCCTATACATGTTTGAAACAGGTAGTGTCAAGTTAGGCATCCCTTTTATTGTATGTGCGAGTCAGAGAGAGGTGTAATTTCCAGGGTTCCTATTGAGTCAGTGTATGGGCTATGCATTGTCTCTTTGCCAAGGCCAGGGCATACTGGGCATGCCTCCTTCTGCCTACTGGGGCAGGCTCAGGTTGCTCCTCCTCCGAGTCATGCTGTGCCTGTGCAGGCCTTGGCAATGGTGGGGGGCTGTTTGGCCCTGCCTCATGCTGTTTCTGCTGCAGCTGTTTTCGCAGGATCATATTGTGTAGCATGGCACATACCATGACAATTTGGGTACATGTAGTTGGTGAGTACTGCAAGGCTCCACCGGATGTGTCCAGGCACCTTAACCATGACTTGATCATCCCAAACACATGCTCAATAATGTTTCTTGTTTGTGCATGTGCCTCATTATGGAGTTCTTGTTTGGGTGTGTGTGCATTTCTGATGGGTGTCATCAGCCACGGCTCCAGTGCGTATCCAGCATCCCCCACTAGGTGAACGTCAGGGATGTCCCCATTGGCAAATCTCTGGTACAGCTGCGTCAGATGCCAGATGTGGGAATCGTGATAGCTTCCAGGGCAGCCAGCACACACATTCATTATTATGCCCTGGGCATTGCACACGACCTGGCAGTTGATGGAGGGAAGCCCTTGCGGTTGATGTAGACACTACCCCGCTCACCGGGTGGTGCTTTGATGTGTATGTGCGTGCAGTCTATTGCACCCATCACCTCAGGGTATTCCGCTATTTGGTGGAAAAGACACATATTGCTGGCCAATGCCTCACTGGAATTGGGGAAATATACATGCTCACCGACATGTGCTGACATGGCATCCAGGAAGTGGTGCAGTACCCTGGATGCTGATGCCTGTGAAACCCCCATCATATCACCAGTTGGTCTTTGGAAGGTACCTGTAGCTAGTATTCATAAGCCTACACATACCTTGGTATCCACTGGGATGGGTTCCCCTCTGTTGGTTCTGTGTGTGAGGCGTGGCCGGCACAGCTCAACAATTTGCTGCAGGAGGTCTCTGTCCATTCTATAGCACTCCACTATCTCCAGCTCATGTAGCCCCTGGTAGGTTACCCTGGGTCTGTACACTCTTCTCCGTCTCCTCACTGTGGGTTGCTCAGCAGCATTCACAACATCACCACCCTCAGCATCTTGCACATGTTGGTTTATAATAGCAATGGCAGCCCCTAACATTTTGTCAGCCTTAAGCTTTTTGAGTTTTCACTCTTTCTAAACTGCAGTGTTGCAGAGTTCTTGTGAAAAAACAGGTTAGACTGCTGTTTGCATAGTTTAAATTGCTGGGCTGGGCTGGGCTAGTCGACTGCCTGTGTAATTGGCTGATTGTGATATATTTCACCTGGCAGCTCTGCTAGTTCTCCTTGGTTAACTTCCTACTACTTCTTTTCCTTCCTTTTTCCCTTTCTGTTTCCACAAGGGGCAGCGGCGCGCAAACAAGTGCATACGTGCGCACACAAGCACACACGCTGTATGCCCGTTTGCAAGAGTTTTCACATATATCCACGGCATGCACCTTTGGTTTCTTGTTTTCAGCTAGTACCACTGTTAACACGCCTCTTGCAATCCTGAGCAACTCAGGGCAAACACAAGCCACTGTGCTCCAATCACCTTACAGTCTTTCAGACATACCCCCTCATGATGTCACCTATCTTCTACTCTACTACTTCCCTACTCCTACACTTACACTCTAGGGACATGGCTCACATGCCAGGGAAAATTGGGATTCACTATCCTTATCTTCATTTGCATAGGATTGTCTACTAATGCTTGGTTACATCTCTCACACTGAGCTTCCCCCCCTTAGTAACCACTACTCAGTGGCCATGTTGTTTGCAGACTGCCATTCACCTGCATGGCAGAACAAGCTTTTTAGTGTAAATGCACATTTGTGGCTATTTTTCCCTTTTTTTCTTTTTATTTAAAGCGCAGCATGTTTGAGCGATGCTGCGCTATGCTTAAACATCGACGATCGGGGGAAAAAAATAACATTGGATTTTAAGGATTTACAACTTTTGCAAATGCCAATGGCCTTATATTTGGCCATTGGCATGCTTCCTTAACTAGATGCATCCTTTATTTGGAGCTGTCATAGCTCCATTTAGCTATTTGCAGAACAGTACTCCGTTACTAACGGAATACATTTCTGCAGATAGCACTACTCTTACACAGACAGGTTAGTGGTTCCTGGATCGCAAATTTACCTCATTTGCATAGCTTTCAGCAGCAAATGAGGTAATTTGCATACCATACCATAACACTGTCCATGCAAGAGTAGCTTTAGAAGCTAACATGCACGCCCCTACCAGCTATTGCTGAATTGCTCGACAGACATATTGCCCGTCTGCCGTCTTACACTGTTCTTACACTCTGTGCAAGCCTTCGTAAATCTGGCCCTTAGAAAATACACAAATATAAGGGACAGGTACAAAATAAGCAATTTATTGATGACCCAAAAAAGTTTTATAAAGAATTGGGAAATAACGTAAAAGGAATTGAAAGACCGCCAAAAAAAGAGGAAGTAGATACATTTTGAAGAAGTATCTATGAAAATCCTGAGGAGCATAACAAAGCTGATAAATGGATAGAAGAAGTGAAAGAAAGAATAAGAAATTTAAAGGTACAGGGTATGAAATGGAATGCAGTAACAGCTACAGAGATTGAAACAAAGTTAAGAAAAGCCTCTAATTGGAAAACCCCAGGCCCAGATGCAGTACCTAATTTTTGGTTAAAAGTATTAACATCTTTGCACAAGGTTTTAGCCATGAGTAAGAACTATTTATATGCACACCCCAAACAGACACCAACCTGGCTAACAACAGGAAAAACAATGCTCCTACTTAGAAGTGAACCTGCAAGCTACCCTAAAAATTATAGACTAATAACTTGCTTTCCGATGACGTATAAACTATACACAGGAATTGACGCTGACAGAGTTTATAGTCATTTAGAAGAAAACTCAATTATGGTAGTAAAACAAAAGGGCAATAAAAGAAAGTCATATGGAATAAAGAAAGGATCATGTGTTGTTAAATAAAGTTATAGTGGAGAACTGTAAAAAAGGGGAAGAATCTAAATATGGCATGGATTGACTACAAAAAAAGCATTTGATAGTATCCCACATTCATGGATAAAAGAGTGCTTAAAATGTATAAGATACACCCTACACTGATTGACTACATTAACCTTGAAACAGTGGCAGTCCACTTTGCAATTAAGCCATGATAAAGAGCAGATTATTATTCCATGGATAAAAATTCAAAGAGGGATGTTCCAGGGTGACTGTCTGTCACAGTTGCTATTCTGCCTTCCCATTAACCCACTAAGCTGTTTACTTAACAGCTTAAGCCATGGCTACAATTTGGCTTCTAGAAAACAACGAAGTTTAAAGACTTCTCATCTTCTCTTTGTCGATGATTTAAAACTGTATGCTCATCAGATGAGGAGCTGAAAGCACAGTTGCAGGGTGTCAAAAAATTTTCAGATGATATTAGAATGTCATTTTGTCTTGATAAATGTGCAAAAGCAACCTTTAAAGCAGGAAAACTGCAGCACCAGGGAAAACATCAGTTTGGGACAAGAATGTGACATAAAAGAACTTGAGCAAGAGGGAGTGTATAAATACTTGGGAAATGATGAAGGATTAGCAATAAAACATGAAAAAATGCGAATAAAACTCAGTAAGGAATACTTTATAAGACTTAAATTAATCTTGAAAACAGCATTGACATCTACGAACAAGATCCAAGCTAAAAACAAATTTGCTCTTCCTGTCCTAACTTACAATTTTGGAGTGATTGACAGGCCCCAAAAAAGTGTTCAATAGATTAGATATTAAAACAAGAAGGATGCCCCATGCCCACCAAACGATCTATAAAAATCAGTGTATATCAAGATTACATATTCTCTGTTCTGAAGAGGGATTGGCCTCCTTAAAATTGATTACCTATATAGATCTGCAATCATGGAACTCCACACATATCTACTGACCTCACAAGATCCAAATGTAGTGAAAGCTTTGAAACATGAGGAGAATAAATCTAAGATGGCTTATCTGCTTAATTTAGCAAAAGCATATTGATGTCAAGCAGGAATGGAAATCAAACCAGAAGTAGATAAAAATCAGGCAGCAACTGAATGTGCCAAAAAACAAAAGAACGAATATAAGGTGAAGGACCAGATGAGAAGGCAAGAAATGTGGAAAAAGCATAAATATAGTTGCAAGTATAGAAAACTTCTGGAAGAACCTCATGTTGATCAGGAACGAATGCAGGAATGGTTAAAGAGAGGCGAATTCAAACCAAGAGATGAAAGGTTAATATTGGCAGCTCAAGATAGTGGGCTACGTACACACTGGTTTACAAAGTCCATTGAACATGTGGGAGAAACAGACAAATGTAGGTTTTGTAAAACCAAACTGGAAACAGTTGCACACCTAGTTGCTGGTTGCGACACACTAATGGCAGAAGGACTGTATACCGAAAAGCATAATAATGTGGCGAGACCGTTGCACTGGGGATTGTGCAAACATTATGGTACTGAAGTGGCTGAAAAATACTGGAAACATGAGCCACAAAGTATCATAGAAAATGATGAAGTTTATATCACATGGGATCACCCACTACCAACAGTTCAAAAGACAGATACTAGAAAACCAGATATAGTGGTCCAAGAAAAGAAGACAAAAGTAGTATTGATCATTGAAATCGCCACACCCACTGACTACAGTGTCTTGCGTGCAGAGACACAAAGTCATAAAATACCAGGATCTGTAGGCAGAAATGAGAAGAATGTGGAAGATACCCAGACAGTTCCAATAGTAGTAGGAGCAACGGTCTTATAAAAAAGAATCTACAGTCATATTTATATATGTTACCAATCCATGTAACCCCATACGAATTGCAGATGGACTCATTACTGGGCACATTGCGGGTGCTGCGAAGGGCACTTTTGGCTGACATCAAGGTTTGAAACAATACTAATTTCATGAATTTTAATCATACTTTGACTAAGGAATGGGGTCCATTCCTGTCATGGTATTAGAAACCCAACAGATTTGGCGAAATTAAAAAAGACAAAAAGTAAGACTAAAAATAGTAACACATACTTCTCTGGCTTCTCTGATCCTCCAGTCTGTGTATCCTTTTTAAACAGAGGGCTCAGTTTCTGGCTCTGTCCTTCTCATCTGCATAAATAAAAGCATAAAAATATTAACTCACAGCAATGATTCTGTGTTATGAAATATGATGTTACATTGGCTTTCTGCAGAACATAGTCATAATAAACAATTTATGTGCTCAAGGAATACCATATATGCCTAGCTAATGTTTGGTACAGACATGTTTATTTGAGACTCCACAAGCAAATAAATAAAAAGAAAATGTATATCATCCACTATTGCTTATTACGTACAGAGCACTAACCTTGTTTAGTATTACCCTAAAATATGCATAATAATAATCACATTATCATTATGATGATACATTAGGCCTGTATCACATTTTATCTACTAGTCAATTTAATATCACTTTGCACAGGTAGACAAGATCACCTGGTACTGTATGTCATGCTTTAACTGTGTAGTCACAGATCAAACATTGTTTGAATAACTGTAACAATCAATGGTGCCAGAAGCTGTTGAAGACTGGGGGGGGGGGGGTGAGAGGGGCACTTATTTATAAAAAAATTGCCCTTTTTAGATCACTATTTACCACAACATAGGTTCACCTGGAGGACATTTTAAGCTTAGCCAATTCCCTTTTGATGCTTGAATTAACATTTTCTGATTGGTCTTACCTATCCCATGGCAGATAATTGTATATTAGCCCTAGTGAGAATAACTGTGATCATACCATAGATAATTTGAGGGGCCCCATGTAAGGGGTGCAGCATTTAGGAACTGCCTCTATCCATTAGTGGCAATCCTGGAGTGCATTTTCTATTACTCATCCTTAGATCCAAGTTGCATTCAAATATTGACAGATGAGCTTTGTTTTATTTTTATGGATAGTCTGTTCTGGAACAGTGGTAGTCTCCGTGATATATATCCATCTCTCCACAACATTCAGTTAAGATACTTGGATGGAGTATTTCTGATGTCATTTGACTTGCTGATGTTCAGTAGGTCCATCTGTATTAGGTCAGAGGATGCCTGGTATGCCAGATATGTCACCTCTAAGCACTCTGTAGGATACGGAGTATAGTAATAAATCTTTGAAGTGGTCCATGCAATACCTGTTGTTTAGGACTTGTATCATTTTAGTAAGGTATCTCTGAAGGTATTCCAGTTGTTGCATGGGGCTGGACAGATACATGCCAAAGTGGCCATTATACAAAATGATTGACCTAATGAGAGCTGTGTAAAGGGGGACAACATCTTTAGATCTAGTCACAATCAGTTGTTTATGAGCTATGCAGTATAGAAAGGCTTTCTTATGACTCTGAGCACATGCTGGTCAAAAGTTAGGTCACTGTACACACAAGTTCCCAAATGCCAAATGA